>NW_009918789.1:0-51743 GCF_000696875.1 Nestor notabilis
TATATATATATAATAACTAACTTCAGTAGACTTCCAGACTACTTTCTAGTAGTCTGGAAACCTGTAAAAAAAGTTTCCGCAAGGTCTAGTGAGCATCGTTTTTTCAAGTTAGTGAAAAGAGTTTTAAGGAAAATCACAGAACAGTTTGGGTTGGAAGGGACCTTCAAAGGTCATCTACTCAAACCCCCCTGCCATAGGCAGGGACATTTTCAACTAGATCAGATTGCTCAGAACCACATCCAGCCTGGCCTTGAATGTCTTGCATACTACATAGCTAGACAAAAGTAGGCTGTTCTGTGAACACTTACAGTAAAAATGCATCCTTCTGATTTTAACATTTTTAAAATTTTACTGCTTAGGCAAAGATGCTTCAAAATAGACCTAAATTAATATTTCCCCTGTAGTTATTCCTGACTTTATTATGTAGATGTGATGCTTAGGGACATGATTTAGTGGTAAATGGGGCAGTGTTATATTAATGTTTGGGCTTGATGATATTGTGGTGTTTTCAACCTAGATGATTCTGTCTGGTTTACAGAAATGCTTAACTGCCTCCTAAAACAGACCTCTCATCTAACGCCAAGCACATGAGTGAATGTTTCACAGAGAACCAAACCCATTTCTACTTTGATCATTGTCTGTGATGCAGTTTTGTGTTCACAGTATATACATTTTCCCCTCCATGTAAATCTACCTATCATTTGTATCAATTCTCTGATAATGCTGTTAAAACAAAGCGTATCATGCACTTAGAAACAAAGAGCTTTAGCACTTATGTTGACAGCCTTTCTAAAAGAGTGCAAAAATCAATCCTTCCTCAAACTGAGGATTAGCCAGCTACACAATAATGATTGGTGTTGTAATATGTAATATGTGAAATGTGTCAAATCTAATAACCAAAGTCTGCCTAAATAAAAGAATGTGTTCAAAAGGATTAGTGGATTATTGCAGGCTCACACAATCTGATAACACTTTTCATGTTTCTTGGATGTTTTTTTTAATATGTCTCAGCTGCTGCCAGTCAACACATGTGCTCTTTAAGTATGGAAAATAATGCAGGAATTTAGCAGAGCAGTACTGATGGTTCGAATGAGATGGCTATTTGTGAGCTGGCAACATAAAAGGCTTTTCTTTTTCATCAGAAGGATTTTCCACAAAGGCTGGAAGAGATCCTGCACTTCAGTTAATACATACCCAGTTAGTACATATCCTCCTCATATAGCTATTGACAGTGGTGGGCTTAACCAGCAGACGATGACTTGCTCTCAGTTCCTTGCCAGTCACCGTACACACCGATCTACAGATCTGCATTAACAGCTGCTGCCAGAGGGATACAGCTGCTTACCAGGGCTGGCCACTCACAGCAGTGCAGATAGTTCTGGTCAGGGTGCAGGTCCTCAGCCAGGGAAAAAAGAGTTTCATGTGTTAGGCTACAAACACATGGGCTAAATGGTCTTTTATGATACAAAATTAGGTAAATTTGCTATTTTGTACTGGAGACCAGGGGAATTACAGTCCCCTTGCCTTATGATGTGTGGACTGTGCTATTTGCACTGCATCTTCAATAGCCTGATTTTATATATACCATTCTACGATTCTATATACATAAAGTTGTATCAGTAAGCTCCTAAATGATGGTGACTACCTATTTGGTGTGACAGCATCATGCACAGTGCACTCAGATGCTGAAATAAGGGTGGTTTTGAACAACAGGCAGTCAAGGTTTGAGTTAAAATGGTACAGTCTGTCTTTGATTCCTCTACCTAACTAATTCTGGGAATTCTGTGTGGGAATGTTGTGGCTATTAAAAATTGTTGTCATTATACTTTAAATCTTCTTTGAAACAGGTTTCTGAGGACTAGTGGTACACACTTTACACAAGCTAGTACTTCCTTAGCAGTGGAGCAATTCTCTGCTTTCTCGCTGCCAATGCACATCTTTAGCTACAAATTTGACATAATGGGAAGTCTTCCTTCATTAAACTTTTCATGAAGCACCAAAACCAGTTCCTCAGCTACAATTTTCTCTTTCACTTTGTAGTTCCAAGTCAAACACGCTAAAATCCTAATGCTTTCAAAGCCTCTTGGAATGTTTTAAGAAAAATTCAGGGATGTTTATCATAAACTATAATACTCAATACTTCTGTTAATGCTGCAAGCCAGTTTTGCAGTTCAAGGGACAACTCTGTCAGACCACATCTAGTATTACATATTAATATTACATTGATCATGAACAACATATTGTCTGATTAAGTGATAAGGCAATTGTTCCTTAGCAGAAGTGACTGTGCAGCTGTTGCCCAGAAGCTTCAAACTTGTCTGTAACACTGCAGTAAGTTCCCACTATTCGTAGTGCTCCCATGAACTTGCACAGGGCAGATATCTAACCTGTGTAATTTCCAGAGCATGAAACAAGCTCCTGTCATCTCACGTATGGCATCACTCACAGACAATGTGCCTGCAACAGGTGCAATCCCACAGAGCCAGATTCGGATCTGTTTTCCTAGTCACCTTTTGCACTCTTTCTAGAGTCCAGGTACTATTGTAGGTAGGTGGCATGCAGTTATGTTGTTATTAACTTCTGTTAAAACTTCAGGATGTAACGTGTTGCGTAGTACCTGCAGAATGCTTGATCACGCGCAATCTGTCAAACATCAGATTTATTTAGATATGGCTTAAAATGTATTTTAAATATCGCTTTTCACATTATAGTTTATTAAGATTGAAGAGAAATACAACCACTTCTGCCAATGCATGAATGGCCAGGTTGTGTGATACGATTCTTGCCTATCATGGAATGATTGTCAGCTTTCACACTTTCTGTAAGGTGCTTTGAAAATTTGACATCTGAAAACATGTTTTTCTTAGATTGCCACAATATTGAGGAATCTTGACTTCAATGTCAAGTTTTAAAATTTTTCCATCTGTCTCTTATACATGACTGAGGCTGTGGGCACATTTCTTTCCTTATGACTACTGCTGTGGGACACTTGAGTCGTCAGCAGATACTGTTGCGCAGTCTTTCAGTTGTGTAGTGAATGTACAGAGTACATTTCTGATACACATATGTTACAAAACCTCCACAAACACCCAGGCAAGTTTACACAGTTTAAAACAATGAGGAATTCAGTCATTCTGCTTTTAATCACCCGGCTCCAAAACCCACTAAGAGGAAACAGTACCATAAGTTTCTAATGCCAGACACTCTAATCATATTGGCCAGCTAATTACTGATAAGATAGGAAACAGCACCCTGGTAGAACCATCAAGGTAATCACCTGTTGTTACAGCCCAAGAAAATGCAGCTCAGTGTAAGTGCGAGCTCTGTTATCACCATCTTTGGTTCTCAGCTTCTATGCAAACCAGCCACTTAGAGCATTGAGGAGGACAAGAAATCATTTACTACCACAAAGTGTTGGCCTTTCCTGGTTTGAAATGGTGGAGGCAAACACATGAGGATGGGCAGCACCTTACTCCTGGGGTTGGGGAGACTCCTCTCTCCCAGTGAGCATCTTGAGGCACTGTTGAAGGGGCCACTGTTCCCCCAGAACTGCACCTGTGCAGCATGGCATCCCATGAGCTCAGCACTCAGTTCTTGCTGCATTTCCATGGGCGATGGGAAGCAGGCTCCCTGTCACAGCAAGTGATGGCCAAGCTGAGGTGGCTGCTTCAGCGCCATCCCTGCAGGTGCAATAGGTGTGCTTACACCTAGAGAGCCAGGATCACAGAGGAGCTGGGAACCAGGGGCAAACACATTATCATTCCCAGATGCAAGCTGCTCTGTAATTCCAAATGGAAAACATTTACTCCCCACCTGAAAGCTATGAACTTTGCACTTCTTTTACAGACTTTTTGTGAAATACCTATAGTTTTCTCTAGACATTTTTCTATTAAAATTTTGATTTGTTGAAATACAATTTTCCATCAGAAGTAATAAATGATGGATGCTTCCGTACCAGCCTTTGTTAAAACTGCATAAACCCAAATAAAACATTCCCTGTGGCATTACTAGGCTAACGCAATATATTCTAAAGGTCATATTTATAAAAGGATGTTCTATACTGCATAGCCTCAGCGTTGAAAAACAGCCCAAGCCAACTCCCGCTACAGTAATCTTTCCTTACCCTTTGTGTTCCCCAATTTCTGCAGTATACTTATTGTCAATAAATAGTCAGAGTCCCTCACGTACTGTGCCCAGTGGCACTGTACATGTTGAAAAGGCATCTGCTGTACGAGTCATGCTCTTTGAATTCTGTCGATAGTACAGGAAAAACACCATTTACGTGCTTTATCAGGCAAAACTCTGGCTAAAGTGACCAATTCTATTTATGTTTTTTCTTCCTCGACATGGTCCACTTAATCAAGCCATTAATCAGTCAGCTCCTGATGAAGGGAGAGTCACAACCTGCTTTCTCAGAAGGCGCCTACAAAACATGAGGTGAGATTAAAGCAGTATCTTGTGAAAAGTCTTTGACTCAAAAAACGAATCATTCTAATTGCAGGAGGGGAAGAGCAAAGAAGTGAAATAATAGCTATTACTGTAATTATGTGGAGTCTATTTTGTGTTAGGATGAAGCTTTAGGTGTGCTTACTATCTGTTTGATTTCATTAATGAGACTTCATAAATTATAAGCCAATAAAGAATTCAGATGGGAATGATTCCAGGCTAAATGTGAGAATTTTATTGCTGGCTAACTCCTAAAATGCTAATTTTTCAGACATAGTCCTTTGATCAGTACAGGTAGTGAATGTTAATCAAATAAAACTCTGACATAGTTCTTGTTATTCTAAATGGGAACTTAAAAGTAGTCTGCCAAAGTTTAATTGTTCATTTGGGCTATGTTGCTATCACTTTGCAAATCTCACCCCCTGATATTAGAGAATATCCTTTTTAAGAAGAATATTATATTTCTGGAGACATGCCTGAATATCACTGGCTTGAGAGCACAGCTATTCCTCACTTCTGAGAGCTAAATTAATACTCCCACTGAGTACTGCAGCAAGTTGCAGTGATGGATATACTGTGGGCTTGCATAAGACAAGACTGGACACAGTATTTCTAAGTTAGCTGGAAGGTGGGATGACGTGGCCTGGCAGACTCCACTGACAAGCCCATTGCAAGGCTATGGTGCAGCTCTCCAGCCTCCACACTGCTGTCTAGGTTGCAGAAACGAGGCCACCACAACAACCCATCCCACTAAACCACGGCCACTATGGACCTTGCAAACACCTTGTTTTGACACTCAAATCATGTAGACAGCCACGTTACGGCTTGCCTGTGAAAAAAAAGTGGTTGGGAGGGAAAGGAAACACCTTTGTTGTCTTCTGCCTAACAATCCTTTGATGGGGGAGCCATAACTTAACATAACACCAAAGTGTTAAGAAGCCTTTTTGATTAGGTACTAGGAGAAAAAGGCATACCCTGGAGGAAAAACATTGCAAGAGAGGTGTTTATTCTACTATAACATAAACTTTCCACTAAAGGTGAAACAACTATGAGGTAATGTGTGTAGAATATTTTTAACATAGACTTCCAGGTATGAATCCAGCTACTCTGAAGGGGGAAATGCTCATTCATTTCACAAATCTTAAGATTTTATTTTAAGCATTTTCCTGTATAAAGTTCTGATCACAGAATCATAGAATCACAGAATCATAGAATCACAGAATCATAGAACAGCATGGGTCGAATGGTTAGGGTTGGAAAGGACCTTAAGATCATCTAGTTCCAACACCCTGCCATGGGCAGGAACGCCTCGCACCAAACTATGTCACCCAAGGCTCTGTCCAACCTGGCCTTGAACACCTCCAGGGTTGGAGCATTCACAACTTCCTTGGGCAACCTATTCCAGCGCCTCACCACCCTCACTGTAAAGAACTTCTTATTTATAGCTAATCTGAACTTCTCCTATCTAAATTTGAACCCATCACCCCTCATCCTACCACTAGAGTCCCTAATGAAGAGTCCCTCCCCAGCATCCTTGTAGGCCCCCTTCAGATACTGGAAGGCTGCTCTGAGGTCTCCACGCAGCCTTCTCTTCTCCAGGCTGCAACGCCCCAACTTTCTCAGCCTGTCTTCATACGGGAGGTGCTCCAGTCCTCTTACCATCCTCGTGGCCTTCCTCTGGACTTGTTCCAACAGCTCCATCTCCTGATAAAATACTTCTGTGAGTATTTTATATGGATTTCTCCTGTCTCTTTAAAACCTCAGTTCTAAGCTTCTAACCCCCTCTAGATGGTTTAAGGAGTAAAAAACTTTGTGAATACACAAGAGTTCTCACTCTACATCTGTACATCAGCACTTTTCCATGGAGCAAAGAAATCCCTCAAAAGTGGCCCAGAGAGGGCTGTTTGTGGAGGAGGTACCACTACCATCTTCAGGGGTCAGCGTGAAGTTCCTTTAGAAAGGGGACACTTCAGCGGCTCTGGAGGAGAGGTCATCTCTGTAAGCAGGTCTGGATGAGGGTGAATGGCAGACACATGGTGCTTCACCCCTAAAGGTGCTGAGAGTGGCCTTTACCTACCCTCCTGGCACCCAAACATGTGTGTTCCTCACAAGTCAGGCATTGCTGTCCCTGTGCAAATTCTCACTGCAGGCAGGGGCAGGGTGTACTGGGGTGGGAGCAGTGCCTTGCCAAGACCAGGGCTGCCTGCAAAGGAGGCTGCAGCCAGCACTGTCAAAAGAGGCCCCAAAATGGGAGAGGCAGGAAAATTCCAGAGGGTAAAAGTTATGCCTAGAGGATGTGGGGACACCTCAGGGTATCTGTAGAGAAGATTGGGCATGGCTCTTGCAGGGGCTAGTATTTCTATTTATTAGTTCAAGGGCAGAGTCAAAGGCTCTCCTGTGCCTCTCCTCTCACCCCAACGATAAAGAGCCACCATAAACCAAATTAATCTGTAACAAAGAATACTTCCTCCTGTTTTTCTTAGGAATTCCATACCAGGATGACGGTCGTGGCTGGATCTCTCCTGAGCAGGTGCAAAGAGGGAGGCATAAGTCTTTCTTCATCAGCTCTAGAGACATTGCCAGAACTGCCTTCTGACATGGTGCCTGGCACACAGTGTGCTAAGAGGAAACGCTCCACTGTCCTGGAGCCCTCCTCTGTGTTTGCAAGAGTTCAAATCTTGCCAGAAAAGCACAGGAAGAACTGGTATTTAAATATTTTATTTCAAAAGGAAAGTGTAAAGCCTTTTAAAGCCTTTGGTTATGAAGCAAAAGCTGCAGGGTGAGCCCGTCATGAGTGGGCTCTAAATATTATTTCACAATATGAATGGCATGAAGCTCACCTCCTCAGAGCTCCGCAAGGTGCTGCTTCTCTGGGCACACCATGGAAGGATTCATCTTAGCCAGACACTTTGCAGGATACAACCTGGAGAGGAGATTTTCATTTCTTCAACTACACTGCCAAATTTTATAGTCAGTGCAGGAAGGCTGCTTAAAGTAAGAGTAGGAAAAATCCTGCTTTTGTGTGCAAAATATTATTCTGCCATACACACATATGCACAGACACATCCCCAACATTGGGGCAATTCATTACTCCACTGGGACAGAACAGCATGTGGACCATGGTCTATCACCATTCTACTATCATATTAAGCTTTAATTTCTCCATTTAACTGCACTGGCAGCAATGGAAGTGAATGTAAATGCTGGTCACTTGGCATCTATACTGTCCCTGAAATGCCTTGCATCAGCAGACTTGGGGTGATTGGTTGGATACAGCAGAGAAGCTGTGTTTGGAGGTGTGCCCTTGTATCCATGTACCAAGCAGGGAAGTACCAGCTCCGGCCCTTGGAGCACACTAGAAAGACAGTGATCTGGGGAGAAGAGGATCCAGTTGTAAGTCAATACAAATGTGTGCAATGGTGACCTGGTGAGAATACAGCTGAAGATGGGTTTATGTTTTTTTCCCCTTGGCCAGGTAGATGTCTCTGTGGTCAAAGGATGATATTATAGTTCTATGCATATATCTCCCTAATAAAGATGTAATCTGCATTAGAATGGGAAAGCATGTAATAGAAAATCAGGTAATAGTTTTCAAATAAATCTTATTCTGGTTTCATGCACAGCAGCTTTCATTTGCTGCACTGTATTTTATTTAGGTAGTGTTTAAGAGCTCCCACGATAGATCAGGAATCTCTTTTACGCAAACACAGACTCATGAGATTCCCTGCCTGGGCTCTGGGCCATTTTTTCTCCTGCATATTTTCTACTGCAGTTCCCAGGAAGTGTACACATGCAGAAGACACTAATTGGTTTCTAACAGGGATAGCATTACTGAGAGGTAGGATGAAAATACGTGAAAATTTAGGTCTGAGCTAATGCTGGAATGTATATGGTCTTTATCCATAATGAACCTACAGGTTTGAATGCAAGAATTAGCAGGGTTTATTGCAATTGCACTTCTGGCATGTTAATCAGATTGCATAAGTTATGGTAAAACAGTAGCACAGTAGCAGCAAGCATGTAACCTATGGTAGAAAGTAAATGATGGCATCAAAAGAACCAGAAACCAGCAGGTAGTTCCTCAGTTCACCATGGACATTGCTCTTCCCATGCAGCAACAGTTCCTTAAACTTGGCTGCAGTGTGCTGTACCTCAAGCTTATTATAAAGACATAAAATCTTCATTGGAAGCAAATTTCTGCTTCTTCTTTCATTCTAGTGAGAAAAGTAGCATTGCAAAAGTCCATTTCTCCTTTGACCATAGTCCATAAATGCTTTTAGTTACATCATCTTTCGTGGTATGACATCAACTACAGTTACTTAAAAGGCTAATACATGGTTCGGGTATCACAGAGAGCATTTTCCCCTGGCAAGTGTCACCAATAAAAAGATACATGTCAGAGCTACAGATTTACAGTCAATAAATATTAATTTTACTTTTGCTGGACATTATAAACCTTTTGAGATGATTAAAGAAAGACTTTTTAAAAGTAACTCTTTGGCAAAGGAAACTTTCAATACAGAGAAAAACCTTTTTTCCACTAAGTCTCTTTAAAAAATTACAAACATTGGAGAATGTGTGATAAAAGCCATTTTTCCCTGTTACTGTTTACCAATAATGCTCCACACACATGACTAGCACTGAGCAGAAAAAAATGTAACTCCCTTGATTGATGTACATGCCTTTCCTTTCCTTGTAGATCAAGTTTAAACTGGGTACAATCAGGTTATCTGTAAGAAATTAATTGTGCCATCTGTATAGGGCATTTGGAGGAAGTAATATACTAAACTTGCTTTTCTTGCACATTTGTGACAGAAAAACCACTATAACTACTGATAAAGAACAGTATCATAAGATTGGTTTCTTCTAGTCACAACAATCTCAAAATAACAAATTATGAAAAATATCAAAATTATCTTTGCCAAGTAACTTTCAGTAAGAATGCTTTTGAGATTTCCTTTTGCAATAGCTCTTTTGTGAAGAGAAAACAATTTTTTTTGTGTTACAGTGCTTATAAAATGGGCAAAATTTTGATTTAATTGTTCATTTAGAAATGGTCTTGGAAGCAATTTTCAAGCAGCTGTATTTCTGTGGATTATTCCCTCAGTGCCGTTCATGACATGCGGTATTACTAAATGTCACAACTCATCCTGAGACATCACATATTGCACAGTGCAGATGATTTATTTTGCCAAGTCCAGGTTTTTCTTTCTTAGCTTTAGAGTTTGGAAACAATCCCAAAGGTAATAGGGAAGTTTGTGAACCTTCCCTTAACTATGCCTCTTGGCTGGCTCCCTTTCCTGTTTTCTTGCCCTCTCCAGGGACATACAGTCAGTGCAACTCTGTAGTCCTTGTATGACTGTGTCTGGGCCTTTGCAATTTCTTGCACTGCAGCAAAAAAAAAAAAAAAATAAAATTGAAAAGGCTGTTTTGAAAACTAGGCTTTTTGTTTAATAAAAAATAAATACTGCTGGGTAATGAAGCTACAGGTGACTGCCTCCAGCGTCTGCAAAGTGAGGTGCTATAAATCGAATGTAGTAGGTTGCCTTGTTTCTTTTGCTGCTAACGGGGTCAACCTCTCCCCGAAACAAAATTCCAGGAAGTAAATAGCCATAACAAATGGTTGCTGCACATTATTTCTCTATCTTTACACAAAGAACTTCATAATAACTCCATAATAACTTCATAAGAACTCCATCCCTGTCAGTGTTCAAGGCCAGGTTGGACAGAGCCTTGGGTGACATGGTCTAGTGGAAGGTGTCCCTGCCCATGGCAGGGGGGTTGGAACTAGATGATCTTAAGGTCCTTTCCAACCCAAACCATTCTATGATTCTATGATAATACCCAATTATATAAAAACTGGACTGGTTATGCAGGGGTCTCACCACTGAAGGTAAGACAACTTGAGGTATCTCAGTTTGTCTGAACTTGGATGCTCCTTTTAGCTACTTGCATTTTCTTACAACTTCAGTGCAAAAGGTTTCTTTTTTGTAGGTTCCTTTTCTTACTAAGGAAAAATCAGGCCAAAGACTTCGACGAAGGCCAGAACAAGATTTGGATTAATTTGTTTGTTTATAGTCAAGAGGGAGAATGAAAGCTGCATTCCAGCAATAGCAAATTACATGAATTTGAATCTAGCAAAATGAATGCTTGTCTACCAGTTTAGAAATTCACCTCTCCTGAACCTTAGGCCTAAAACTCATTTGTCATTAATCTGATTTTATATATTAACAAGTATTATAAAAGAACCTCAATTCTTTCTGAAGATGTTTGGATTTCAAGGCCTCACCTCTGTTGCTTTTGCACCTGAAATAAGCAGCCCTTGCCTGTATGTCAGGCGTACAGGCATACATCCTACATTTCACATCCCTCTCCCCCAGTAATATTATGCAGTACCAATGTTGAAGAGAATCAGCTGTGCTTTAAATGAAGCATAAAGCCTCTTGAGAAAGTAGTATATAGTCAGGTAATGAAAGTGTTATCACAGGAGGTATGCCAAAGGGCTGAATTAGAGATGGTCAGGCCTTTTGCTAACTTACTAGGAAAAATTTTGGACCTTCGATCTTCCCTCGTTGGTGGCCTTTTACCATAGTTTAATCTCATTACATTAATGTAATAGCAAACCTTACTGAAGCAAACCAAAGCCCACAGCACTGTCTATCATAAAGCAAAAGCAATGTTATAATTATGCATTTATTCCTACCTGTGGCCAGATGCCACAAGTGCAGTTGTCACATCCTCCTGATATCCAGACTCCTCAAGTGCAGGAGTCCTGTCAGTGCTGTCACTGTGAATATGATGTTCACAGTTCTGGCTATGTAGAAGTATTAAAGAATAACACAAATAATATAAAATGAAGGCCTCAGTGCAATGGTGCCAGGAGAGCATCCTTCTGGCGGTATCCTGAGCTGAGAGATGCTGAGATACAGGTGACAACTACTGAGAGGTAACTACGAATAGAGATTTTGTATAATCCCTGCAGAAGGGCTCTGTATTGATTTGGAACTTATTTTGTGCTGTCAAGTGATTCTATAAGGGAAGAAGTAATCTCCCTGGTGCTATGTTGCCAAAGCATGTTCAGATCTGACAACAGAGAAAGCCATGAGGAGGGGAAGTCTCAGGTGCTGGGGTGTGAGGGAATGAGGAGAGCGGGGCTAGGAAGGGTGTTCTACACAAGTCTGAGAGATGTAGCAGGCCTCCTTGGCTTGGGAGGGACGTCTTATCAACCAGTGGAAAGAGCATAAGGTGTGAAGTCGGGAGGCCTGGATCCCCTGCACTGCTGTCACATGCTGCTGCTGTGTCCTGTTCTTCAGGTCATCTTGCTGAACTTCTCTTTCCCATCTCAAAGTCTGACAATCTGATCTGGCTCATAGAGGCCACTTGATGCACTGATAACATGTGCACAGACCCTCACCTAAACTTCAACAGCAAGGAAGAGTAGTTAGTGCTCTTCTGGAGGTTTGAATTCATCTGTGGTAAATGTGGACAGAGGATTTGCAATGCCTTGGTTTTGCTGTGTTTAATCAATTTCTATTCAGGAATAGAAGTATTTACCAAACAAATAAAGGCTAAAAGCAAACAACAACAAAAAAATAATTGCCTGGACTTTTCACTCATGGTGGAATTCACTCCAACCAGAAACAGCAAGCCCAAGATTTAATAGGTGTATTTAACTTTTTTTTAAGATTTCTGAAGCTTTTAAATTCATAAACCTTTTGCTAACACTATGCAGCAAGAAAATCTCCAGCAATACAGGAATTCCTTTGAAGGCCATAAGCAACTAGTAAGTAGGTAAACCAGAGAGTCTGTTACACTCAAAATATTGTTCATGGGCAATGAGGACTCACACCTTATATATAAGTGAATTAAAAACCTGTTAGTATAATGGAAAATTTAGCAGTCTAGTTCTAGAATCACTATTATTATAGATCTAATTTTTACAGAAATAATGCTTTAGCAATGCCACAGCCACTTTACAGAGCTACATGGTTACAAAAGCCCTGAAGTTTTCTGCTCATGAGTAGTAAGGCTATCCATCTCACTGCAGCAAGCATTCCTGATGATGATGATGATAATAATAATAATGCAACAATAAATTGTAAGGAAAAGGTGGGGTTAGCAAAGAGAGATAAAAATAAAACCCAAGAAAGACAAGCAACGCAAACGAAAAAACTGGTTACTACCAACAGACCAATACCAGCCAGTCCCTGACCAGTGGCCCCCACCAATCTCCCTCCCCTCATTTTATTACTGAGCATGATGCCATATGGTCTGGAGTATCTTTGGTCATTTGGGGTCAGAACACTTTCCAGCTGTGTTCTCCCAACTCCTTGTATACCCCCAGCCTATTCACTGGTGGGGCAGTGTGAGGAGCTGAAAAGGCCTTGACGCTGTGTAAGCACTGCTCAGCAGTAATGAAAACACCCCTGTATTATCAGCACTGTTTGCAGCACAAATCCTAAACATAGCCCATACTAGCTGCTGTGAAGAAAATTAACTCTATTCCAGCTAAAACCAGCACAGGTGCTGTATGGTAATGAAATCTAGAATTAATGGGCTTTATTTTCTTAATTAAAAAAAAAATGAACCCCTCAAATCTCCCAAAGCTAGCTACTGAAATGTCATTATCCCAAAATAATTTATTTTAATTTTAAGATCAACTCTGTCTAAGCAGCGTTGTTGTGCACTACTCTCTGTAGTCTGAGTACTGCCAGAATCAGATATTATTGTTATAATACTATTTTAATTGATCAAGATGGAAAAGTAAGAGCCTGGGTGAGATATTGCCGGCATATCTTTCTAATTCAATTTCATTCAGCCAGATTGACAATCAATTAAGAGGCCGTTTCTCCAATGACACTACATCTATGCCTGCTGCAGAGTGGTTACTTACTGGCACTGGGGTTCCCAGAGGCTGGGGTATGTCTGGCTGGGTGAAGCCTGAAGCCCTGCAGTCTGGGGGAGACCAGCAGGCAGGGGAGCAAGGAAGAGCATGGGATACCAACCCTTTGCTCCCTGGGACCCTTGGTGAGCTGTGAAAAAACGTGCCAGTGCAACGTCCTGTACATCCAGGATCACAGACAGCAGCTGTATTTATGTGTGTATCTAAGAAATACATGTTTTAGAGAAATTTACTCAATGTGTCAATCTACTCAGAGGAAAAAAATTGGCAGGGGTAGTGGTTTCTTATTTAAGCACTCTCCTTGGTTGCATTTCACTGAGATTTATATCCTTAAATAAGTCACGAAGAGGTTATTTGAGTGAACCAGCCAGCGGTTGATGGCAGAGCTGAAAGGAGCAGAGGCCTCCTGCAACCCTGTGTATTGGGCTGCCACTAGGCCACTGTGACCTTCTAGCTGTCCCAAGGAGAGTACTCTGTATTTCAAAAACGAAAGTGAGTTCAGTATGGCAAAAGTAAGATAAAGTTCACAGGCTGCGAGTTGTAGTGGAGCAAACACAGGCTAGAAATTAACTTCCAAGCACTAACAGCATTTAATTGTGGAAGGGCTATGGATACTGTGAGCTATCCGTCTCATTCCTAAATAAAATTATCTCCTGAAAAACATGTAGCCATTTGGAAAAGAAGTCATTCAGGCAAGTACTGTGACCCCTTTTGGTTACAAAGTAAAATGAATATTTTCCTGATATCCAGTCTATAAACTGATCTATACATTTCCAAACCCTCTGGAGGCAAAGTGATGTAAACACTGTCTGATCTCAAGTTAGCAATTAATTTGATCTTTTATTGACTTGTGGCAGATTTTCTTATAATGTGTCCCCAGAATTCAAATCACCCTGTTCTGGATTATCATTTGCAATATTCTAGGAAGTGAAATGAATTGATTTCTCATTTTTTTTTGTTGTTGTTTTTAACTAAAGCATCAGTCCCATCCATTTCTTGTCTCTAATGACCTTCTTAAATTTTCCTATTTCAGACTTCCTGTAAGATAATCAGTAACGAATAAATATGTCACCTATCAGCACTGTGAATCTCAGCCTAAATCAAGTAAGTGTGTAGAGAAAGTCTTGATGATTTACGGTAATACAGAATTTTTTCATAATCCCAAATGAAATGTAGTCTTTCTTCTTAATGCAATTCTTTGTTGTTGCATCCTTAAATGACCTGCAGGTAAATAATGATGATACATTTGCCTGTATAAACAAGTTCATGGTAGGTATGACACTAGCAGTACACATGTATTTCTCACCGTTGGCCCTTAACCAGTTTAGTTCCAGTTGTCAAGTAGCCTATACAAGGGATGACTGACCAAAATGTTGATAACAGACCAGGCAGCTGGTCCTAATGTTGCACTGTGCAGGCACATACTGCCTTTAAGAATTCGAGATTTTCCACATGATCTTCAATCATGTTTGTATTCTGGTATTTTCCCCCAAAGGCCTATCATTCTGACAAATTTTACTGAAGTGAATAGCTACAATAATACACCTTGTAAATAGCTTTTTCTCACTTTTGACTGCATCAGAATACAAGTGAGTGAGCAATGTTACTTGTGTCTGTATTACTGGATCATGCATATATGGGCTGAACAAGTGCGGACTTAATTGAATGAAAGCAAGAGTATGTGAGGAGATTCAACCTAGAAAGACTACGAATTAGCTTGACTGGGTTAAGATCAAGAGACTAAGGGGTCAAACTGCTGGATGTTGGTGGAGGGGAACTGTCAGGGTGTAGACAGATTCAGCTGGGCACTGTGAGCTCAGCGGGTAAGAGCTATGGGCCTCCTCTCTTCCGGGCGTAGCTCCGGAGTTGCAAAGACTGTTTTGTTTCATCCCCATCATTTATTCTATATATGTTTCTGAAATCGTTTCCTTTATCATTTGAAGTGGTGATATATCACCCATCTGACTTGCAAAAGAAACAGCCTCTTCTTTGTGCCTGCCTTGTGGGGCTCCTCCAAGAACAAGCTCAGCCGTATCTGCTGATGATATACCTGAGGAAAACCCTTCCCAGTCCCACCCTTTTGGGTATTGATGGGGCAGCAAATTAAAAACTCAGAGCCTCTGGCATAGGGGTGGCTGCTTCAGATACAGCAGAAACTGAAGATACCTTCTCCTATACTTCCTTTGATGTTAATCAGATATCAAGACATTGGCAGGTTCTTCAGCACTCTGTCTAAGCCAATGATGTAATTTATACAGGTAGGCTTGAAGCCCTTGGCGAACTGGCCTTGTTTGTTTCCGCTATCCCTACGAGCTCTGTTATTGCTGTTCCTGATTGGAATTCAAGGTCTTCAGAAACTCAGTTGACGTTACAGCCAAACTCAGACCTCTGGAGCTCTCCCTTCCTGGGCGTCTCATGGGGCTTGGGAATATACATACGTCCTGTGCTTGAGCTGGCATGCCTAAAGACCCCAGGCAGCAGCTGAGTGATCAGGTACATTGTCTGAAGGGTCAGTTTGTCCTCAGGTAGAGCCATAACAATGTCTGTAAGAGATGATACAACAAAATGTAAGTGTAGTTGAAATGCCAAGAATCGATGTATGATTAATGGGTCAAGAGTCTCTCTTTTTTGCTCCTTTTATCTTCTCTCACAAAATACTAATAGATTACACAGCAGTCCCAAAGCCACTCTCCATGCCAGTTCATGCATGCACAGGAAAAGCCTCTCACTTCATGTCCTGTCCAATGCCACATAACTTTTATCAGACATGATTTTACAAATTAACATTTAACACTAAACTCATCATCTCTGTTACATGATGCCTTACCATGACCAGAGACACTAAGATGAAGAAAATCATGTGTAACTCATATCTGCTCAGAGACCCAGCCTGCTCTTCAGTTACTCCTTCTATGCAGCTTTTTTTTCTGTGTGTGCTGTCACTCAATTCTATACTATGCTCCCTCATAGCTAAAAAGGAAATAGATTTTCCATTTTCTTTACAGTCTTTTCTTTGGAAGAAATGGTAATTTAATGAAAGGCAGCTTTGCTGTAACTTGTTACAAAATTCAACTCACTGATGATATAATAAATTGCAAAAAAATCACACACTGTACACCAGCCTCCTCCAGAAAACTGTAATAGTGACTCTGTAGGGATGGGGCAAGCAGTTCAGATTTGCTGGATAAAAGAAACCCAAACAAGATAGTAATTTGTAACCTGTTCATCATTTAAATTCAATAGTAAACAAACAAATGCATGGCTTGCCTCCTTGTCCACATCTTTGCATGCAGTGTCATTTAAGAGGTCCCAGGGTACATAAGACACTCACATACAGCTGACAGATATGACACATGGGAAATCTGTCATGAGATACGAATATATGAGAAATCTATAGTTGTGGACAAAGCAGGGACCCTCTAGTATTCCCAGGTAGTACTGGACAACTGTCCAGAAGCAGCTGAACTGAGATGTCTGTCTATAACAAAGCACGTTACCAAGGTGGTTTTTTTCCTGTTGACATGTGTCAGCTCATGGCTTGCATCCCAGTGGTCATTATTATATAAATTACTTTGCTTAAAAGTTTGCTAAATGTTAAGTGAGGATCAGAATTTCAAAATAACCATTGCTGTTTAACTACAGAATTGTTTGTTTGTTTGAATTTGTCTTTTCTCCTCTTCTTTATCCCTAGTGGTATCATTAATTCTCTTCCTGTGCCTATACAAAACCTGGAAGGTGATGGGAGAGGAGTTCATATTCCCCTCTCAGCGCACAGTCACATGAGTTCCCAGTGTGCTCATTGCTCAGAAATGGCAGGCATGGCAGAGGCTTACACACAAGACCAAGATGGAAATAAATAGAAAACTTAACATAGCTATAAATAGGCAGAGCTATTATTTAAGCTTCTACATATAGGAATTAGCTGCCTTAAGGAGGATCTTTGGTATGAAAATTCTCCAAAGAGGATAATTGGAGAGGCCCCACATAATTTTATTTATGTTTGCTAAGTGACAAAAGCCAGTAGTTAGTTTGCTGTTTAAAAGGTATTGTAAAGAACCTCCCAAAAGAACCATAACATCTTAGGCTCAAAATCTTAATTGTGAAGATGATTAAAAACTGGAAGACCTCAGTGAGGGCTGTGACAGATTGCCCATGACCTGAAGTCTTTATATCAAGACTGAATGTCCTTCTGAAAGCATTTTGTTGTTTCCTCTTGAGATTCCTGAACTTCATACAGAAACCCCTTGGAGAAATTCTGTGGTCTGTATTTTGAAAATGTGAACATGGTCCCTTTTGTCCTTAAAACCTATGAAAACAATCAGCCATTTTCCTGCTCTGTAGTAAGAAAGCATTCCATGACAGGTCAGAGGGTATGAATGAAGAAACAGGATTAATTTAACCCAAGAAGAAACCTATCACCTTACTTAATTACAAAAGGAAATGTCAGATGGTTTTTCCATTGCAGTCAATCTGCTGCTGGATGGCAGAAGATCAGGATCTGTGTTTATACAGCATTTAGCACAAAAGGAGGCTAATCTCTAAAAAAGATAGGTACTCTGATAGAAAACTAATAGTCTGAATAAAGAAAAACATGCTTCTTGGGATTACTGCTGAAGTGCAGCTAAAAGGAAGTTCCTGAGGCCTCCAGTCTCTAGGTCAGCACAGAAAAGTTGGCTGCGCTGAGTTTCTCAAAGCTTCATGATTAGGACAAACAAGAATGGGACACTTCATGAGAATGAAGTTCTAAGTGCTACTAACTGCTTTTAACATAAATTCTGTATATTTGATATATATTTCAGTGTTATTTTCAGCCTTTGCTGTTTTGAAAACCATGGGCAAGTTTAGCTGTTGGTTTCTGCAGAAATAGGATTTGACCCTTCAAATATGTGTAGGAATGGAAACCTGAGCTTGATCCAGTTTTCTTTGCCACTCACTTAGGACTAGGGCTGTGACTTTAGGTTCAGAAGAAAGGTTTCTAACAAGTAAGAATCCGATCCCCTGTTTAAGTTTAATTTTGAAACAATCATAACAGAAATAAAGTCTGTACCATTTTCTGGGAGATGACAAAGATTAAGAAAACAACCCCATCCAAAACAAACAATATAATTACAATGGCAGAAAAAGGCATGTGAATAAAGCAAACTGGATCCACCAAATGAAAACATGATGGCACTGTAACACTACCTGCCCTGACAACGCTCACCCAGTCCAATGTTAAATAAATCAAGCAGGGGTGTGCTTGAGAGGGATTAGTTCACTTGAAGGCATCTGACCCCAGGTCAGAAACGGAATGATGACCTGCATGGCTCCAGGCACTCACCTTGGGACTGAGCAGCAACCTGCATGGATAAACCCTGCTGAAATGCATCCAGATGATCTGGTTCATCAGGTCACAAGACCCCAGCTTCCGACCCCACCCTGCATCCCACCTTGCTTGTCTGTAAGTGAGGCTTACTATTCCCGCAGGCTCCCCATGGCACAGGGTCACAGCGAGCTGGAGGAAGGCTGCTGCTGGTGCCCACATGCTCTGTTTCACACGCGGCAGCAAAGCAAACACAAATGTGGCGTGTCAGAAAACCTGCTCTCTAAGTCAACACCAAAATCTCCACCGATGTCACCAGGCACAGGCTTAGGTCACACTTAGCACTTCTAAGACTCATTCAGCTGTCCTTGTAGGTAGCGAAGCAGGGCACCCCAGCACATACACATCCATCAGGTGCTGACACCCATGTGGAGACAGCAACACAGAGATCACCATCAGCCTGCGGGTTCAGCAGGTCTCGGTTTGCTTCCAAACCAAACACAAAGCTGAGGAACAAACCAGTTGAGGATCTGCAGAACTTGGTGCTGCGAGAACGCGACCTCCTACAAAGTTCTAACTGGCCATACTGCCTCTGATGAGAGGAGACTCTTCCTGTAAGATTCCTGAGGAAGAAATGCCTTAAGAGAAGTGCAGGACCTGACCACTTTGAAAAATAAGGCAAAGATTCATCTGTCTTTCTTCAAACCAGAGAAGTTAATTTTTACCAGTAACTGAAATCCATTTTGATGTATTTCCTGACTAAACACGAATAGTAAACAGAGCCTTTTTCCTGTGTAGCATCTCCTTGCATGTTCTCTGCAGAGGGCCAATTCACCTCCTTTAAGTCATAATATTGAGAGGATAGCTGGATCCAGTGGTGAGTTTCCATGTGTTTTCTCATAGTGCACAGATAAAAAGCCAAGTGTTACCTCTTCACTAGAGCTACCTTGGGCTCTTCAGGGTGGAAATAATTGTTGGGATAAAGATACACTCTGGCCCCACTCTGCATTTGTTTCAGGGCAGGCCAGGCTCTGCTGTCCCTCTTCCCCTTGCCTTTCTTATGCCCTGGAGAAGCTTCTCTGGCTGCCTCCTCTGCTCCCACACCTGACCCGAATCCTCACCCTCCTTCCTTGACATTATGCCAGATCCCACACCCAGCGCAAATGTCCCCCATTCCCCTTATGCAACTCTGAGGGAGGAGCTGTGGTCTGGCACAGACATCCCAGGCTGGAAGTCTCTCTGCAAAGCAAGCTGAGCTAGAGCTGAAGCTATAGCGATATCTCATGTGAAATCTGACCTTCACATGCGATGATCCCGTGTGGTCACCTCTGTAAAGGTAGCCCCGTGTTCCTGAGAAACGCCTGCCCAGGTGTTTGTGCTGCTCTTTCCCATGCTGAGACACGGCACAGGGCGGAGAATACGATGGCTCCCCCAGCAAGGCGTTCTCATGGGGGTGCAGACCATGACCTGGCGTGAAACCAGGTCTCGAGAGAAGCACTTAATGCAGAAAAAACATACAGTTAAACCTGTCAGGCTTCATACAGGTAAGAGCTGTCACACAAGTTACTGGCGTAGATTAGCTCTGCCAATGATGCCTACGTATCCAGTTTGTCAGTGGAAAATACGCAAAGCAATTCCATCTGAAATTGCCCCAAGAGTAAAGAGCAAAAATAAGGACAGTGGGAAGGTGTATTAGCAAACAGATGGGATATAAGGAAGTTAGCATAATTATATTACACTGGAACATAGGAAGGCCTCAATTTGCACAATATTACACAGAAATTTCAACAAGGTACATGATCTGCACCAACCAGCATCGCCCCAGAAGCTGTCATTGCAGCAGCTGGTACCGGCTGCCTGGCAAGGAGCGCTGTGAGACATTCAGTTTCTTTAATAATTAAGAGCTCACTCCTGCCAGCCGCTGAGCATTATCATCTTCTGTCCCTTTCAGATGAAGACAAGGAAAGTCATATCTGCACGACAAGGATCTTTGGCAGGATGAGAGGCTTTGAGGGCCAAAATGTTCCTCATAGATCATGTTAAACATTTAGATGTAAAAACAAAAAAAAAGAATCCAGGACTAAAAGACTTTGTAAAGTCAACAGCTCTGTCTACCAATATGTAAACCTCATTTTCTCGCCTCTCTCCCAGTCTGGGTTTTAAAAACATGCAGGACTGTGGAAAGCTATTCCAGCCCTGTGTAATGCAAACGCGGTCTGTGGAATGGGTGAATCGTGGCTGAGCTGTTAAATACAGAAGGCCCGACCTCTACTGCTGCCACAAATGAACTTCTTGGCATAAGTCAGACAAAACAAATAATGTTGCCCATGAGTAGAAGGAGGCATCTTGATTAAATGCCTGGAGGATAAAGCTTACGTGTATATTATGTATGTTCTTGACAAGAACATTCTAGAGAATCTGAGACACTGGATTCCTAATTTTGAAACTATTGTGTCAAACTCAGAATACAAAAATAGTAATAGGATGGTAAGATTGTGTTAGGGCCATCTACTGTACAGAGCATCTTGTAGCAGCCAAATCAATACATTTTATAAACCCTGAGAACACATTTGATCTATGGAGAGTTGGGCCATTGAAAGGTTTGTTAATAGCTGCAATTGAGAAAGCAACTTGTTCGCAGTCATTCAAAGCAGAGACTATTGGGAGATAAGCAGGTTTCTTAACACTCTTGCTACTTCTTCCATTTATTGACTGAGGAATACCATTGACAGGGATGTGGTGAACCTCAGTCAAAATCCTGGAAGACTTGGACTTCACAGATGATACCTGATTCGTTGATCAGATGTGATGGTGTGTGACTGCAAAGACTGACAATGGGAGGAAGCTGGAACAAGCAAACTTAAAAAGCAGGAAGCTGATAAAGGTTGGTAAAGTGAAGATAAAAAGGATACTGAATAATGTAGCAAAACACACTCTCAAAAGTGGAGTCATTTAGGCTGGAAACTTGGTCCTATGACAGAAGGAGATAATAGTACTGGGACTGAAGGAGAACCAGTAGCTTTTAGTTTCAAAGTGGTGTAGAAATTAAGATTGTCAGAGAAATAAACTTCAATTCTGAACACCAATGTAAAGAGAACTTTACTGAACAGGTAAGACACTGGGGACCACAAAGGAGCTGATGAGATTACTTCTAAACATTGCTATCCCTCCACATTTTAGACATTAATGGATGGTGGGATGGATAACAAATCAGAGCACAGAATAGTACAAGAGAGATGCATCAAAGCTACTATTAAAGAAACTGGAAATGGATTAGACACTGTCTGAGGAAACCAGATATCAGAGCTAGCAGGCAAGCCCTGGAGTGGAGTCTGCAGGGAGCAGAGAAAAAAGGAAGACCATGAAGGTTTGTGCTAAAGAAGATATATCTGGCTCGAGAAAGACATCAAACACCACTCTAAGAAAAAGATGAGTTAAGAATCATTTCAGAGGCCCAAAGTGTCTCCTAGCTAAGTAATATTAGCAGGAGACTTGCTCCAGTATATCTGTACATAGATAAGTCTCTGTGAATTACACTGGAAAACGGAGCTCTGTTAAACAGGTTTACATGTGTTCTCGCAAGGGTGACGTTTAACTGTGCATCTATCATACGCTGGCTACTTCAACGTTATCCACTGGTAATATGCGTCAACTGTAATACATGCCATTAAAACCAGCACTTTTATTTTTTTGCTCTGTACTACTACTTTGCTGATGTCCAAAGTAGTTGTTGGGACAAAGATAAACTTCAGCTTCTTCTTATGCTGCCACGGCAGTGACCACACTCTGCTCTCCTCCCTTCCCTCTCACTGACTCCTGTTTCTCACTTTGTTTCACACCACCCAAAACATCTCTTTTTCTCAGCCACTCATTCTCCTTTCACCTTAGCCACCAGCTTCCCCCACTGCCTTTGCATTAACTTTATTGTGACAAAGAAGCAGGGACCACAAGTTTGACTTGAAGTGATATGAAGGAAAGGAACAGATACAAGGAGCTGTATCTTCACACATGCTTCATGAAAAGGATGTGGAAAATAGAAGTCACAGTCCTTTATGGAAGGACCAAACTTCCCTCCTAGAAACCTACAGCAGAAATGGGTCTCTGAGAAGCCAGAGAAATATTTTAGGTTCCATGTTGGCACAAAATTACCTAGCATTATTGGGGGTAGCTAACCAAACCATCAAAGGCAATATGTAGAGAACACAATAGCTTTCATGTCAAGAACCTTCCAGAGTGATTGCATCATGTCTAGTGCTCATCAGTTGGGGAGTAAATTATCCATCTAACCAGAACACAATCTTTTATCATGCAGGCTATTGGAACTAGACAGATTTGGAATTATTGACATTTAGAATTTCATTTTCAGAGACAGGCATCAGCCAACAAATAGGGAATATCTAAGCCAAACAGATGAATGTAGTGTACAAAATAAATAACGTGCACACTGAATTATTAATTATTCAGTGGTGTCATAAACAAATTTTTACTGCCTACCCTTTCAAAAAGTGTAAACTCATCTGAGTAAAACTAACAGTCAACTCAAGCTATTCTGAAATGAAAATTATTCTGGATATTGAAAGCAGAGAATTAAAAAAAAAAAATCTTAAAGAACATTGTTGCTGAACTTCTTACCTCTGGGTTCACCTGAAACTGGAACTACCAAAACACCAACAAGAAAATATGGTATCTCTGGAATAATGATTTATCAAAATACTTCACAAGGCTCTTAACATACATGGATAAGAACAAAAATTCCTCCATATCACCTCCAAATACAGCTCTCTAATATTCACCCTAATATTTGTTGTCCTAATATTCACCCATCTTTAATTGCCAGTGACGTCACTCATGAATTATTGACAGTTCCTGTCTCAAGAAGCTTTGCCAGTAAATTGGTTGCAACAGAGTAGCACTGACACAAATATTTGTTCATGCAGACTTTTTTCCCTTTAAACACATCATCATTAAAACATGCATCCATAAGGTGTGTGGTTATCTTACCTTAGAGTTGCATACAGATAGTTAGGCTCTCTATCTGCTGTTTTAAGCTCAAGGTCCCACTGATTCCCAACCCAGTCCCAAGGAGAAATATCCTTCAGCTCATTTTCTGGAATCACAGTTTTCAGCTGAAAATGTTTCAGGGAACTCTCACTCTGTTATAAACTCCCACAGTCAGGCAGGCAAAACATTAAAAGCCCTGAAGTGAAGTGAACCCAACCATTCCTTGACCCTGCTTAAAGTGAACTTGACAGATGAAAACTTAGCTGTTCTGCCTGTTTCCTTGGCTGCTTCCTAACGTATTTTCTAAGGAATAGTGTCTGGTGGAAAATAGTTTCCTCATCCCACAAGCTACAAAATTTCAAAGTCTTTCCTATCCCAAGCTGGAAAGAGCCCAAGGACTTTCCAAGGGTTTTTCAAAAACCAAGACATGCCTCATCAGCAAAGAGCCTCGTGTGAGGCATTCAGCACTGATTGAGCCTCAACCTGGGCTAGCAGGCCAGCCATTTGTTCCACCTGCTCCAAGGTGGGAGCAACTATTAATCAAAAAGGAAACAATTACTTCTGTAAAATGAACACTTTTCTACAACAAGCATAGGAGCTTTCACAGAAACCACCGAAAAACACATTCCTTATCATTCCCCAACAGAGAAAACAGTGAGTGTTGTTCCTTTGGCCTAGAGCTGGCAAGGGGTGTATCCAGACCTGTGCTCCTTCCTCATCCCAGAGGAGGGCTCTAATCACCCCACTGCTGGCTGCTTGTTGAAAAAGGACTAATGGGATGTTATGACCAAATAGCCTGTTCTGTCCTCAGGAGCCCTCCTCTTTCTTTACAGAAAAATAAAGGAAAAAGAAAGGAAAAAAAGGAAAGGGGAAAAGGTTAGTTCAATACGTACATGTCCTAGTGAAAAATTCTCAAGCCTGGTCAGAGCAGGGAATATCTGATGGAAACCATCTGGTTGCAAAATTCATGACCAACTCTAGTTAAAAACTGCTATTCAGAAGAAGCTTTTAACCACCACAGCTCTCGCTGGGCTCCTCTGTGTTTGCTTTTCCATATCCCCTGGTAAATTTGCACAAGGGTTCAAGGTCTGCTGCTGTGTGTGTGTGCCCTTTGCCAGCCGTGTTTCTGTGACGTGTTCAGGAAGCTACTCGGTGACCTTTACAGACCGATTGCAGTACCTGCGCCGCAGCGTGCAGCGAGCCACAACCTCCCTCCCCTCAACGGCTGCCCCTCTGCCCCCGACCCTCACCCTGGACACAGGAGCGGACACGGAGCCCGCCGCGCTGTAAACGGGATGCGGGCTGTTGCCAAGTGACTGCCTGTCTCATGAAGCAATGCGGAGCGGCTCGGGCTGCCTGACCCTCCGGGAGAATGCCTGATGCTTGGCCCGCGGCGCGCAGCTCCGGGCGGATGTGATCTCTTGGCTGTGCCCCCAGCGCACCCTCCTGCCAATGTTTCCACATTTGCATTCTGCTGGTGCTCCCAATAGAAAGGCGCTGCTCCCACAGGCACCAGCCACACCTGCCCGGGGGCCACAGCGGCCTCACTCACAGCACAAACCTCCCAAAACTTCACTGCGCTACTGCACCTTCTGCAGCTGGCTTGGAGTGTCCTGCGTGCTGCTCTCTCCCAGGAGCATAATTAAGCCTTTTCTGCTTCAGCCCCTGGCCTCTTTGCCCCTTTTCCCGTGGCATCTTGCACAAGTCAGTAGTTCTGGAAAAAAACTCCAGAAGAGCAATTTTAAAGGCTGTGCTGGTCACTGCTCTAAACGTAAAGGGGACAGCAGATGGGGGGACGAGGGGGGGAAGACATTACACTTAATTTGCAGATTCTTCATAACTCACACTTTGTAGAGCCTACAGCTAAAATATTAGAGAAAGATCATCAGCAAATAAGAAAATAAGATTTACCTGGGTGAACACGAGGCTCTGCCAAGGAAAAGATAAGAGGGAAAATTAGAGTGCAGTGAAATCAGACAATTAGAGTGAGGTGAAATCCACAGCGGGATCAGGTGGTTGGCAAGTAACTGAAGAAACACAATATTTTAGGCTTGATTTTTCATTAGTAAGTACAAACAAGTATGCATGGAAAGTAATCCAAACTCATTGTGCACCAGCTGCTATGAGGGAGTGCAGTAAGGACAGTTCAGGCACTGGTACAAGTTGTACATAGCCCTAAGACACAGTCTATCCATGAGTCACTTCTGGCTGCAGTTTTTCCCATGCCAAAGGCAATGCAATTGCTTGTTCTCTTGCTTTTCTTTCCCTCTTTTTTGCTTTTCTGTCTATTCTTTCTTTTATTTGACTTCTCTGTAAGCTATAAAAGGGACAACATTTAGTACAATGTAATTAGACTAAAAGGGGGAAATTGAGTTTACTAGGAGGAAATCCTGCTTTTGCTCTAATGCTTCCTGCTTGTTCTGGATATTAGGTTCAAAAAGATCAGAGATAGTACCTGTTCCATCATCAGCATATTTTTTCTTAAAATCTCTGGACATCAAATTTATACATTTATTGTCCTAATCAACATTGATATTTACTCATAGCCATATTTACTGGTGTCTAGTGACATCAAAAAGTCACAGCACATCATTTACATGGTGTAGTCACTTCCAGATCTTCAGAAGGTTTGCCCCAGCTGCCTGTACTATTTCAGTGGTGCTGTCCTGGTTCATTAGCCCTCCTTTTACCTGTACAAGCTTTCTTCCCTCAGTCCTGCTCCATTTCACAGCACACAGCTGCTAGAGGTGAGGTATTCAACTCATCTTCCTCTCTTTTCCTGCTGTGTAGGGGATCACCTTGCTGAAGAGGCTCAAATCAGGTGAAGCAAGGAGGCACTGGAAACTGGAGCTGAGGGAGCAGTTTTTCAGCATCTTTTGTATAAATGGGCTGCACAAAGGTGCAGCCTGGAGCTTGCCAGCTGTGCTGCTCCAGCGACCTGTGGAGTCTTTGGATGTGTCTGTCTGACTGACACACCAACAACAGGAGCTGGACCAGGCACTCCCATGCTGGCGTATGTATGGACAGCAATACAGAGCAGGAGCACAGAGCTCTGCTCCAGCTGTGAAGTACTCCAAAACCAGGTGGTTAGCCTGTGGGAAGCCAAGCCATGGGGTTGTGTTAGGCCACGGTTCCTTTTCCAATCCCATGAACAGCCCAAGAAAGTTTGGTTGTGTCATCCTCTCCCTGGACTCTGCATGGTTCCCTGTATGAACGCAGCACAGGATCTTGCCACACTTGCTCTTAGCAGAACAAGCTCAGCTGTAGTAGCTTGTCTTTCCCAGAGATGTTTTCTGCTCCACCCCACCACGTGCTTTGCTCTGCACAGAAAGGTATGGACAGGGTCAATCCTGTCACTTGTTGAGCCTGTACGTGCTGTCCTCCAAGGTGGTGTCCCTCCAGGATGCACAGGCAGCAACACAGGACAATCTAGGAGATCAGACTGTTTAAATCAATTAAGTCATGTCTCAGTGGTACCCAGCAGTTCTCACATGTTGATGCTTTTCCTCAGGCCCCCCTAACAGCTAAATATGCCATCTTGCTAAAGGTTAAGATACATGTTTAATTGTGCTCCAGTTAGAGCATATAGTTCAGGCATTTAATACATAGCCAAAAGTGAAAAGTACTTTTTAAAGGCTTTGGTTGCATTTGGGTTGCTGCTTATTCATATGCCCTAATGCCACCCCCACGCCCCTCCCCCCAGTAATAACTATCACTGCTTTCTGCTTCTCCTACCTGGCTCAGTGCCACCATGACCTGCACTTTGAGTAGGAGTTTATACCCAGGAAAGGTAGGGCTATTTAGGGGTTAGAAGGGCTGAGGAGAGCTAAGGGCTCTCCAGCATCTGTCTCCCTTGTGTGTCTGATTTTGCAGAGCAGGGTGAGCCCAAACAGGAACATTTGAACTCATTATGTTTCCACTACTGTGAGAGAGAAAATGGGATTGTCCTCTCTACAGCACTTGAAAATCTGCAGATGAAAAGCTCTATAGAAGAGCAAAGAAGTGGAATCACGCTTTCTAGCTAGCTCTTTTCTAACAGAGACCTGTAAAATTGCTGGAATTTTAATTTGGAATGATAAGTGGAAATCGTGACATTTTTTCTATGCAAGATTTTTTTAATTGCCAAATTACAACACCCAGTATTAAGTTAGATTTCATAATATTGAAAGATTGAGGCATGCGTGCAATACAACACAAACATCTGACATATTTCAACTTAAACAGAAACATCTTCATTTTCAGATCTTTTTCTCTGTGTGTATCTACAAACTCACCCAGCAGCAGTGCCATGCGTCAGTGATGTGAAAGAGGTTCTGCCCCTTAGACTTGGTGAGAAGAAAATTGTCGGTCAAGTACTGACCTCGCCTCTGGGAGCCTGACACCCAACATATTCTGACATCTCAGAATGAGGTATGAAAGCAGGTGTAAATCAGGAAAAAAAGGAAGAAAAAAAAAGAGGTCTTCCAGGTCTTTTGCATGTTTTCTGTGGAAGCAGCACATTTAGGTTGTTCTGCCAATAGTCAGGCTGGCAGCCACCAGCATTGTGTAATGGTGAGTGGGTCTCACAGGTTACCGGGCTGTCACTGAGATTGGACAGAAACTTGTTTTGTGTGTAGGAGATGGGCTGACCAGAGATTTCCTAAAGGTTTGTTCTGCAAAGAGTGTCAGAAAGACTGCTCTCTTTCTGTGTTCAGATGATCTGCAAGGGGAAGAATCTACTTCTCCACACAGCTACACGCTCATGATGATTGTAAAGGTCATTATAATATAGTATGAATCTGAAATTATCTTGTTAAGTATCCAAGCAGCTGTTTGTGACAGAAGACTCTGCTCAAATCAAAATATACGCTGTGGTCTCCAAGTCTTAGTGTGGCAACAGAAGGCTGAATGGATGAACCAGGATGAACTCATCCTTCTTCTCAGGAAAATCTGATCTTTAACCTTCAGTCCTGCACTTAATTCTTCCTGAAGCCATACTCCAGTGGCAGTTTTGGCTGATACAGCACCATTTAGCATCTTTAGAATTAACTACACCTTTGGCTTTTTTAACTAAGGTCTTTCTGGCTGCTGTGCTTGCTAGTTGGTTGGGGACTGAAATAGATACAGCCATGAGAAAGGTGTCTTTGGTGGGTAGGTAAGAAAAAGCATTCAGGGCAACCAGTGTGGTATGCACGGAGTAAAAGCAAGTGTGCCTAACCTTCATTCAGTTCTGATTTTGCAGCTTCCTATCCAGACAGTTGAATACTAACAGCACCCAAAAGGTCATCAGATGGGGTAGCTCTGACTAAAACTATTACCTCTCACTGTAAATTTTGCCTGCCTAGGTGAGGCAGGGGACCAGCAATCAGCAGTGGGTGACTGCCCTTTGAAGGGCCTGCAGAGACTTCCCAGAGTGTGAGATTCATCCCGCGTCTCTTGAGAATGGGATAAACCTGTTTCTCTGATTTAAAGCAAAAAAATTATCCATGTTTCCAGCAGGCTGAAGTGTGCCTGATTACAGAATATGGAATACTAAACCAAACCTGAAGCAGAAGCTTTACATTTTCCTCTCTGCATTATATTAAAATTGTAACTATATCTACAACCATAACCACCTCTGTAGCCAAGGCCCAAAGAATCCTTTAACAACAATTAATGGAGTCACAAGGAATCCTTACTTTAAATCAAGCCTCTACTGAATTTTTCCTGGTGGTATCTTTCTTACTCCCTGTTCCAAGTGAAAGGTGTAAAGGCTTTTTTTAAACTTTGCTTTATTACTAAAAATAAAACTAGCACAGATGAACTTTAAAGTATATGTAATTGAGTCTCATGTGGTCAGAGGATCCAGTGTTGACAGGGACTCTCTCACTCGATGCAAGTTAAGTGATGATGCTCTCAGTCAGCACTAGTGGAGAGCATGTCATTGTTTGCAAATACCCTAATTCTGCTTTTAATTTGTAACATCAGTGGATGGCCTCTAAGAAACAAACTAAGCTATTTTTAGGTTACTATTTGTAGTGCTGCAGTTGACATCCATCAGCATACGAAGATAAAATTTAATGTAGAAGAGTCCACTGAATTTCATGGTAAATCGTAGTATAGGAGCTAGAAACCTTAGGTCAAGATCTAAGGTGGAAACCATATTTAGCTTTAATGCTACATGCTATTTAAAGACTTATCAAAACATTTTCCAGAGCTGCACTGGCCCGAGACATTGCCTAGGAGCAAGCCTGCAGCTGTTTTCTTGTAGCACATGCAGGAGCTCTCTTTCTCCTTGTGGGGCATGTTGGCATTTTTTCACTTCATAGTGGTCTTGTTTTGCTGAATGCAAATAACATAAATCATGTTTCTGTGATAAAGGCCACCCTTTGGTCCCAACTGCAGCCCACACTGACTGTGAATGGTAAAGTACTTGCTCCCTGATCTGATTTTTACCACAGTGGACTAGTATTACTAGAATGACACCACAGGGCAGTGGTACACAGCATGCTCTCCTGGCTCAGCTCTGAGCACCACCATTGCTGCACTCCAGCACTGTAGAGAGCCCACAGAGACCTGCAAGTGCGGGTGTGACTGGCTGGAGGGCCTGCCTAGAGCCTGTGCTGCATGTACATCGTGGGTTGTACTTTATCTGAACATGCCAGCATGGCTGAACCAAGCCCCAGGAGGTGAGGGAATAGGAGCACAGCTGCTATTTTACCCCCACGACTGCGCTAATGGAGTGAGTGAGGTTTTCTAGTACCGTTGCAGCAATGGTCTTCTGCTTGTCTGTCTCCATTGCCATAAAAGGAGGAGAAGATTATTTTTCTACTTCCCAGCAAAACTGTGGCTAGAAACAACTGAAGGATTTCGAGTCACTCAGCAACAGAGATGGGTATCAGATAAGAGCATAAAGCAGAGATCTTTCTGCTTGTCTTTCGCATTCTCTGTCAATTGATTCATTGGGTTTAGACATTTTTAAAGTTGTTTCATGAATTAAGACTTCCCTGATCGTTATAATTATAGTACAAAGATTTCATCCAAACATTTTCAAAACAAAAATTATTTTCTAATAAATGGAAACTTTTTCTTATCCAAATCATCCAAAGATCATTTCTCGGACAAGTCTCATGGCTTCCACTTCCTTTTGGAGTTGTTGGCAGAGAAACTTCTTTCAAAACAAATCATCTGAAACAACATTACCATCTAGTGGAGAATTTGATTCACCACTGACGAGAATTCCTTAATGCAGAAATACACACTTTGTGACTGTTGCACAAAGGCAGAATTAGAAAGTCAATTAAAATATTAATTTTGAAAATCAATGCTTGAAGTTAGCTGACTGCCTTAGTTGAAAAGAGTCTTTGAGTCACACTGCAAGTAAGTAATATTAAAACCATGGTAAATGCAGAAAATCAATATAAGAATCTCTAAAGTTTTAATTCCCTAAGATTTTCAGAAGGAAACATTGTTTGATATTCACTCTGGCAGAGCATCTAAATTTGTATGTGGAAAAGAGATAACAAACCTCAATTACCATCTATATACAAATTACGTAAAAATTAGAGCCTGGATTTAACCGATACAGATCAAACCCAAACTCTCAGGTTGATGTAAATGGAAATCTTTGAGGCACATTCAGCCACATGGCTTCTTCTGGAAACTTCATTAGGCCCCACCAGCTGTCTTTCACATGTTCATCCTTGCGTGCAGGAGGTTTGATGTCTCTGGCACCAAACACTGTGCAGCACTTTCATGTGTGCAGGACAGATGCTGATGATTAGTTGGGTAGTGGCGGCAGGACAGTGCACCCTCCAGCCTGCCCTTTCTACAGTTTCCCTCTGATGCTCAGTTTGTTTATCATGTTTCCCTAACATGTCCCACCAGTTGCTTCTCCTGCACAGCCTTTGGCACAACAGCCGGAATTTCAGTGGGGCCTCCTCAGTGAAGCACAGCACTAGGAGTAGGCACACAGCAACCCTCTTAAAGCTGTCTGGTCTCATCTCTGTTGTCCTTGTCCTTACATGCTTTTTTTCCTGATTGCTACATGTACTTCAGCATTGTAGCTGAAAACAGTTTGCAGTTCTGTACTTAGGAAGCTCATCAATCCCCTGTGGTCTAAAAACCTCTGATTTAGGCAAAAGTTAACTGTTAGGGAAACACACTATCCTCTGGGGACACTAACTTTATACAGCACTCAAACGCCGAAGTAGAAAGTTTGATTAAAAAAAGACCAATGAATGCTTTTAAACCTACCCATGGATAGGGCCTCATTTTCACCTGTAGAAAGTATCTGCCCAGAGCCATGTGCATGTGTGTAAAAAGCCATACCAAGAACTTGGTTCAGCTCTTCTGCTGTTCTTTTTGTACAACACCTGGAATTGTTTAGAAAAAACTAGTTCTTGTGGAAGTTGATGTCTGGAGGAGATGGAAGCATTCTGCACAGCACAGCACTCAGCAGCTTGCGTAATAGTGAACAGCAGCATTACAGCACCTCCTGCGCTTAGGGTCACAATCGCTGCTTTGCTTTGGAGATTAGAGGCTTAGGTCTTACACTCCAAGGGTAATAAACACATTAAAAAACATAACCCAGCAACAACAAAGGAACCCCTCCCCCAGAGGCAGTTTGTTATCTGAGATAGGAATAATAAGGGTACCATCCTGTTCCTGTTGGAATCAATGATTCCTCCACCCTGTGGATAAATTTGGGTCTTTATTATCAGGCACTAGAAAAGTAAAATGACACAACAAAAGTAGTTTAAATCTCTGCCAAAAGCTTTGTGGGTTTTCTTTTAAAAATCCAATTTCTTCCCTTCCTGGTAAGATGCAGCAGGGTAATACTTCATGATGTTGGTGCTTTTCCCTTACAGAGATAGAACATGCTAGATATGAGAGACAGAAAGTGCTTGAAACTTGTAATTAAGATAGTTACCATCTGAAACTCTCATTTCCTCCTCTCACATACACTCATGTTCCTTTATCACAGAACTTCCCACTTCTTTTTTAAGCAAAAGCTGACAATGGAAGTTTTTATCCTCTGTTGAGGCATGAAGTTTTAAAAAAGGGGAAACAAGAATATACTGTACTTGGGATACACTCAGCTAATAATAATCAGTGCAGATCCACTCAGATGTCCAAATATATATTCCCTAATTTGACCACAATTTTAAGCAATTGTTGCCTTAGTCTGAACCTATTTAGTAATGTCTGGCAAACATCTGCCCTTAAGATAATAGGCCAGAATCATGAACTGTTTTCATTTCGGCTCCAACAAGGTTACATATTGTAAAAGTGTCCATGGCTGGAAGTTGCTACTTAAATTGCTATTTGATCGTTGTTTGTAAGTATTATTGAAACTAAAGCTTGTTCTCAGATCCACGAAGACATCAATGTATCCCAGAGACAAACCAGAGGCTGTCAGAGCATATTTTTGTGTTAAAAATTCTTCCTTTACTTTCCATTCTAGCAGGAAGCAACCTTTCATGACCAGATGACTAGGTTATGTGATAAGGTCTTATGTGTCTTTCTCCAGTGTTTGAAAAGAACAGCATGTTTTCTTCATCAGAGAAACCCTGCACTGAAGCCTGCATCTGTGAAGCCCATCAGGAACTGCAAAAAACCCTGAAGCTTTTCTGAGGCTTATCCAGATTATTTCACTAAGCTCAGAGTTGTACTGCCTCTCAGTTCAATGGATATTTGCACTCACACTCCTTTATGGTATGTTAGACATCCTCCTGCACGTCTTGAAAATGTCATGGCTTTATCATGGCTGGCCCTACCTACTCTCAACAGTCCATCTCTGTCCAAACCTCGTAAGGTTCTTTTTCCTTCTCTCAAAATGAGTATAATGTTTATTAACAACTTTCTTGACAAGTTTTAAAGTATAGAATGCACTCCAAAGGCTCTATAATTATTCCTTGCTTACATACTGTAAATTATATTGCCACTTTGCCAATTGCAAGGTTCACTGCTCCTTAACAGTATCTGCCTGTTATCTCAGTCTCTAACCACTGAAACCACCATTTGAGATTCCTTACCAAAAAATATTAGACACAATTGGTGCAGCAGGCCATTAAATAACTAAACGGCAATTGCATTTCAGGTTATGTTTAGGGTGTTCTGGAATCAGATTTTTTGTGATATGCCCATATTGTGATATGAAACTCCAAATAACAAGCATGTACACCTAATCCCATCAAGAATCGATGGCTTCATGAACTCAAAGACCCAATCGATGGCTGACTCTTCAAGATACTCATCTCATCTTAACTAATACATGCAAGAAACACACTCTTTGAGTCAATTCTTGCCTTGGCAATTCAGAATCTTCGACATTGCGAGACATTTCATTATCTACAGAGCCAACAACATCCTAAGCACACATATTGGAAACATCAAAAAAGACTCCACATAGGAGTGCTACAAGTGTTTGTTCATCCTGTAGCAGCTGATGGGAAAAAAATTCTGAGAAAGCAGAACTTGGAAACTTCTTAAATGCTACTTAAACAGTCAAAAAAAGAACCCCAAAACACTTTTAAGAGAAGTAGGACAAATAAAGTTGTAGCAAGAAGACTTCTTCCTGAGGACCATTTTGATTAGACTGACTTGCAAATAACTAATGCAAAACAGAAACTCACTGTCTCATTAGTAACAAAGAACAGACAGATACAAAAGGTAATTACCATGTTCTGCTTTAAGCTCAAAAATTAAGTGTATTTATATCTCCTCTGTAAACATGAAATCTAGTGTGAAATGTTTTAAAAAAAGAGTATTACAGAAGGGTGCCAGACAGCAACAGAAGGAAATAGGCATGCAATCGAGCCTAGGACCAATATGACCACTGTCAGAACATTGTTGTTGGTCATTTTACTCCTAATCAAAAGCAGATTCCATCTCTTTCTGTAGGAGGAAATTCTACTTGCAAAATATAACACTTAAGAAATGTCAGGAAAACTTCCTAAAATCTCTGTGGGGTTCTGAAATGTTGCATGAGAAAAGTCAGGGACATGGGAGCTAGTACTCTAGCTAGTACTCTAGTCAGGGACTATGGAGCTTCCCCGTAATCCTTGTTTTAATCATCTCTGTTCTCTCTGCAAGAGCACCTTCATCATTTTTTAGCGTCTATAGCCCCAAAGCTTTTCTAACACCATGAAAATATATGATACAATTAGAAGAAAAAAATCTATTCATGCAAAAGAGTAAGTAGTCTTCAACATAACGTAGCTTCTGATTTGCTTACTTTGAGGCATTGAATTCTTGCAGCCTCAGGTTTGTTTAGATGAAAGGAACACTTTCTGGCAGCTGCATGAGCAAATGAGTACCCTAATTTAGGTTATGTAAAACTTAGTGGGTGTAAGCCACACATGTACCTTCTGAAAGCAATGCCTAGGTTGCATCCCAACGGTTAGCCTGGCTGCTGGCATTGTTCTCCCTCCCACAGACCTGTTCTAGTAAAGATCTTAACAAAGAAAAATTACACACAGGGTGTGACACCTTATAAATACTATGCAATGACCTAAGGTGCCTCAAGCAATCATGGCATTCATCCAGCTGGAGTCAAAATGTAGTCTTTACAATTTAGTCACTTTTTTTTGTGTCATCAACATAGTATGCAAATATGGTGCATTGTTTGAAGTGGAAAAGAACGTGATCACAGTATTTTGAAATAGGTGGGATAATAGTAAGGGCCCTTTCACACAGCACGACCATGGCATTGGAGGTCCCTGTAACAAGATCTAAAAAGAACTGGCTTGCTTGCTCAATGAAGCAGTGGCATGTAGAGACACCTAAACAAGCTCTGACCAGCCCAGCACTGGAATCAGAAGCTATGTAGACATGTAACTTGAGCTGTGCTATGGGGCTGTGCATTGGGGAGCAGCAAAGGCAGGTGCTGCTCTGAAGGGGAAAATGAGCCATAAGCTCGGGGGGCAACTTACTGACAAGGGGTCTGTCCCACAACACCCAAAAAGGACAAGCAAGGCAGGTCAACAGTCCAGGTCACCAGACAAGGCTGTGGTGCTGGGGCACATCTGAGATGAAGCCAGGAAGCCAAGTCCATACATCAGGAGCAACAAGGCACACAGCCAGACACAAGTGTGGTTGCAACCTATCTCAGACAGGGACCAAGCACAAGAGCCTCAGCTCCTAAGAGGTGATGGCAGGGTGGGAAGCACCTGGCTTCCTCCAGCTTTTTGTTGAATGGCTGCAAGACTGGCAGGCATTGAGGCCAGAAGCTGCTGGAGGCCAGAAATGCCTCTAAGGTAGGTGTCTTCATTATTTAAGTTACCTAATTAAGCAGCCAAGCCTCCAGGAGAGAGGGGAATGCCTTGAGGGCACTGACACTATCCCAGATGACTTGGCTAAGAAGTGGTGGTGTGCTCTTCCATGTTGATATACCAGGATGTTTTATTATGGTGGAACTGCAGCAGCTATTGTGGTGGACTTGAAGTCCCCCAAAAATTGAATCAGCACCTGCTCCACTGAATGATGGAGGAAGATCCCAAAGAAGAAAAAGCACTAGCTACGTTGTCGTCTTTGCTCTGTGTAGATTACCGTCCTTTGTTCAGAGTCCTACTGGGTGCAGTTCCATGATTTTGTCCTAAGTAATGTCAGCTCTTATCAAAGATTACTATGTTTGAAAAAACCCCAAGAATACTGGTTGACTGTATACTACCATCTGTGCTACTCAGGATTGCTAGCAATGCACCTACTGCAGCACATGAAGCAAGAGCTGGAGAGTGCAAGATACCTGCAGAAGATGTACCTGGTACAGCGTGTTTTAGCAGGACTGAGAGTTGCTGTTGAGAGGGAGGTATAGCTGTTGGGAAAGGACAAAGTTCCCGTGACTGCACTTCCCATTTTTCATTGCTTCAGCGGAGCACTGCATAACTATATGTGTACACATTACAGACCATGTGGAACAATCTTTCAGAAAACCAGCAAGAAAGTTTGACTGCGACTTGGAAGATCTAGATTTCAGTACCAGCAACCAGTGAGAAACCAAATATTTGGCGCAAGTCTTTAAACTCTGACTCAATTCTCATTCTGAACAAGGGAAGACCTATAATATGTGCTTTTATGAAAGTGCTTTGACCTTCTCACATGATAGGCAATGTTATCATTCTCAGATTCTGTATTAAGTAATGATCTCTGGATAGACAACAGGGCAAAATATAAAAGCACACCAAACAGCCAGAAGCACAGGGAATTGTACGTACCTACCACAAACTCCTGCTTGCACTGGTTGGAAAAAACAAACCAGAACCACAGCACAGCAAGTCCTCCAGGTATTCAGTACTGTTCAGTTCTATGGTTTAGCGGACCTACCTTTTTCTTGCTGTGCATGCTAACTTTGTCTCTTCCCACATTTCAGGCTAACCTCTCTCCAGACTGCTGCATCAATGTCATTCACTAGCATATTCAGACTGCACACTTTGCTGCCTTTGTCATGCGCCTTTGGAAGCCTAGGTTGCGCATACAAGTGAACTCCTTCCTTCCTTCTTCACTGCTTTTTCTTTTCTTCAAAAACTAAGCACCACTCCTGAAGATTTTTATCTGTAGAAGTGAGATGGAGAAAATGTTGATTATTTCAATTTGGATTTTCCAGGAGTGGTTCATTCGGGATTCCTGCTGAGGACCAGTGTACGGATTAGCAGGATTTTATCTTTTTTTTTAGAACATTCTCTGAATCTGAAATTGCTGTTCTATGGAAGACAGTATGTGATGAATGACAATTTCTGGTAGTCAGAGAACAGGAGATCTAATTTTACACATCCTTAAGGATGGTTAGCTACAGAACGTAGCTGGAGAAGGATGCAAGTATCGGGGACTAGCTCCGGGCTCTATTACTTCTTTCTCATACTTCTGAAGGGAGAAGCCCACAGATCTTCCGAAGTTGGGAACGGGGTAAGTACCATTACCTTCCTTCACACTCTTCCACTTTGGCTTCTTGAACTGGAGAGGCACAGGATGGTGAAAAGACATACTGAAGAAACATACCATGTACCTGCTTCAGCGTAAGCAGCAGAAGGACATCAGCTATTTTGTTCATGTTCAGACTTTGGACTGGTGGACAGCACAATCCCTCACTTTGCCAGGCATTTACATATTTAACAGAATCGTATTAATTTGCATATGTACAAATAGAAGATGCATTTGTACCCGCAGAAAGTTTCACTCCCTGGTACAATGAAACAGTTACACCTATATAGTCACAAAAGCAAAATGTTGCCTTTTGCCACATTCTGAGAACAGTGACTTTAGTCCTCATCCAAATGCACTTATTTCTGGCATTACACAAATTCTCCATAAAAGTTTTTGGACTAGAAGTAGTCCTCCACTTACACTGGAGGAGAAGCAAAACATCACAACAAGGAATGCATTCCTGGAACCATGTGGAATGTACTTCACCTTGGTCAACATACACAGATGCAGGTCCCAAGATCACAGGTGGATCCTTAGCATGTTTAGAAGAGTCTGAGGACTAAGAGTTTTTATTAATAGCCACTGTAGATGGTACTGTACTTTCAGGGAAAGTCTCATCTTACACATTCTGAACTGTGACCTCACCAATTATATGTTTCTGTTTTTAAATGTCAAAAAATGTGCAAACATAGATGTAGGCATAGATTATTATTATATTTATTACTCTTGTTAAAAAGTCAGCATATGAATTATGGCACTATGCTGTAAAAATGCAACACTACTGAGTGCTCTAACAGTATAAGGTCCATTATGACAAGGTTTTAAACATGAAGCATGAGCTTCAATATGATTTCCAAATAAAAAGCCAAGCCTAAGAGGTAAATAGGTTACTAACAAATGATTTATCTGGAATTTCCATACTAAGTGAATACAGAGTGGATTTGCAAGAACAGACATATTTAAGACACAACAGAGTCAAACAAAGCTTCTAGAAATTGAAGACTAAATTATCTTTTTCCTTTTTGACTTAGAGGTATTTGTTCTGCACAGTAGATGAATGTTACAGGTCTGCTATTAAACTACAACCACAATGTGGCAGGCAGATTTGCATGAGAAAAGGAAAAAGTAAACCAAAACCTTTTCTACGTTGCCAGTCAGAAAAAACTGTGTACTTTGAAATTTTAAAAATAAAGACAGCAATTTCAGGGGAAAAAAAAAAAAAGAAAAAACAAAAAGAAAAAAGAAAACCAAACCCCCCCCACATCTCCTGAATGAATCTCCACCACAACAAAACACAGATACCTATTACCTTTATGCTTGGGGACCAGAAAAAACTATGACACTATTCCTAATTCTGAAGCAAACCCAAACAAATGGATATCCATGGATATTATTGCACTTACAGCAGTGGTGCTTTAACTGGCCTGAAAACTACTTTTATTGTATTAAGTGAGATATATTTGTTTTTACTTGTGTAATCTTACTTGAAAGATGCATTGTAGAAAGAATGCCGTACCCTTTATAAAACAGTTTAAACATATCTGGCACAACATGAAGCTCTTGAAATGCCTCCACTACTTCAGAAAGTCTTAAAGAATACCACTTCTCAAAGGATGGGTGGGCACAGAGTACGAAATAAAGGGAAAAAAACATGACAGTGGGCGTTAGTTTCCCAGGAAAATGTTGTCCTACATCACATAGCAGATCAGAAATAAATAAGATGAAACTTGTAGAGTATGAATATAAATCCTTGGATGATGTTGCAAAAGTCACAGGCTTCACCAAAGTAATGTCAGTGTATTTTTTTAAGCATAATGCAGTTACTATATACAGTATGCTTATCAGATAATGCCAACTAACAATGTACTAAATTAATGGTTGTTAAACAAAAGGTGTACTTATAAAAACAGATGGCAGCCCCCCAGTTCTGCATAGTTACATATGATGAAGTCCAGCTCTCTGGAGTCCAATGGATTGGCACCTTCAAGCATCAGGAAGCAGTTTTCTGAAGCGTAAACAACATAATTAACAGAACCCAGTCAACCTGTAGGGGAATTCCTCTGTCAAAAATATCTCCAGTCCGATCACAAAACTCTCTGTAAATGCTACCGCTGCATAGCTGCAATGGAGCAGTCATTCATTCAAAGACTTTACATTGCCATATTTCTTCAATGGGCCTTCTAAACGATGTGCATTTAACAATGGTGGTGATCTGGACACAAACAAATCTGTGACAAACACAAAGCACTTAGGCTTAAAAGCACTTACGTAAAAATCCATAACATCTTTACAGTGTACTGTGTATGACTGCACATGCTATTAAGTCTCACCTGTTTATTATTATGTGGCATCTTACTGTATTTCTGCATACTAAGAGCAAGCCTTCTCTGTGAGAAACTGGCTTCTCTGATACAGGAAGCCACCATGCCTGTACCTTGCTTTGCTACAGTAAGGCATGTACAATGAAAGTAATAATACCAAATCCCCACAGATCATGACAGAAAGAGCCAGTTCTTCCCTTTGTTTCTTGCTCAGCTTCTCTGCTCCATTACTACTGTGAACATCAGTCAGCAACCATGTGTTCCTGTCTAGTAAGTAGAGGCTTCACATCTGTATCACCAATCTTCCTTTGCATCTCTTCCACTGTTTTCAGCAAAGCTGCTCGCTCCTGCTCAAGAGCGAGAATGGACTGCTTCAGTTTGCCTTCATTGGTCAATAAAAGTTCTACTGTGGCTTCAAGGTTTTGGATCTTTCCATTAGCCACCTTTCAAAGTAAAAAGAAAGGTGGAGGAAGAGGAAGGAAGGGAAGGGAAAAAAAAAAAAAAAAAAAGAGGGAAATTCATTAATAACTGAAACCAACTTTCAACTATTTTTTGAGATACATTAATATATATAATTTCCAAATGAAAAATTGCAACAGTAAATTCAGGTATGAGTGTAATTAAATCTGTGTACTTTAGACTACAAATATGGTTTTGCCTGCAACAAGAAACTTCCCTCTTTCAACTTGATTGCTTTGATTAGCTCACAGTTAGAATATAATGCAAAGTAATAAAATCAGAACGTTACTGAGTCTCCAAGTTATATACTAAAGAACTGCAGGCTAAGATAAGCTTCTGTGTGTGTTTCTTGGGAGACCTTTTTGGCCAGCCATGTTTGTCGAGTTACACATGCTTTGCAAAGCAAAGACAACCCATCTCAACATTTAGTCCAACAAATGCCAGATTTGGAGGTGAAGAGGAAGGAGTAGATTTAGAGCAATATGCGAACAGAAAATACATCTTGAAAAATTCCAAAAATTCTCCTTCAAAAGGCTGCACTTCATGGCAAATCAAAGTATTAGCTCATCCAATCTCATCAGGTGAGATTTGCAGCTGAGCTACTTTGACAAAAGCAGATCTGATTAGAAATTTCAGCACTGGATAACATTTGGAGACAAAAGCACTGGGGTGGTCCTGGCCTTCAGGGAAGTATTTGCCCTTCTGATGAGCTCACTGCCCTTTGTGTACTTGTGGTAGGTTTACAAGTTCAACCTTTGGGGGAAGAACATTGACAAACCACGGTACACATTGTTTGGTGATGCATTTTCTTCCCATCAGCAACGGGTGACCTTTCACCATAGGAAACAAAGGCTAATGAAGCCTCACCTCCAAGACAAAGGGATTGTTCCAACACTACAGTTAAGTTCCCTGCTATGATATTGGGTGTTGACTTGGCAGCACTCAGGTGGAGATGAGCTTTGTAAGTAACTATGTAGGGCTGCAAAGGTCTTTAGGGGCAGGAGAGGGTAGAAGATCCCCTGATGTAGGTATCTATTGGACATCACATCTCAAATCTCATCCCAGAAATTCCTCTCCCCCATGCTACCTTCAACAATTTCCTTGCCCATGTGCCTGGCAAGATACCAAAATATCTTGCAGAGGAGCATCTCTTCTCCTGACTTCTCTAAGGCTTATCTTAGTACCCAAAACAGATTCAGATCTCACAGGATCAGAATTTACAGCTTAAGCAAGTTTTTGTGAGGAGAGGTAAGTTGGCTAGCTTTAGTCATGATACTGGACCAATGGCCGAGAAACCCAAACTCCCTCCCCTCCGCTATTATCTTACAAAGTCTACATCTTTAACAATAATCAAGAGGCTTGAAATGTCTGCTTCTTAGTCTTGATGTGCCTTTCTTCATCAAAAGAAACGCATGGTCAAAAGTTTTATAACAAACATCCTGTTATAAAGCAGCCAAAAAGCTGACTTCTTAAACAGTTAAGCAAAGACTAACCCCTAGAGAGACCAGGTGTCCTGCCTCTGAAAAAGCTGAAGACTGATCAGGCACCAAGCATGTATTTGAAATTACTATTTCACATACTGTCTAAACAATTTCACATACTGTCTAAACAATCCAGGCAACAGTTTAAAAAGAAAACAAAAATCTTTTAAGAAGGAGCATGTCTTTGTAGACGATGTATCCCATATCTGATGTATCTCTAAGCTGTGACACTGGCATCAGCTTTCCCATCTAGTATCCCCGCTGCAATAAAGCAGTGACTGAAAATGTAAAAATGAAGTTAAAGCACTGTGTATTTTTAGTCATCTTCTACAGCTATGATTTTAATTTCAAGAAAAGAGACAGTGTGATGAATTAACTTTTCACTAATTTTAAGCATATGCTCTATCCACCCTTCTCAACTTCTTCTGCATTTAAACTTTAAAGACTAAATTAAATAAAATTGCTAGTGGCTATGCTTTAAAGTCAACAGACCAACCACCAGGCTCTGCTGTGCCTTGGTGTAGCCCAATCTCTTCTAAAAAGGTGGAAAAATTAGAATGTTAATTAATTATGAAACATAAATGGTACCTGCAGTTCTTCCAGGAGACCAAAGTTTTGTTTGCGCAAGCTACTGTTTGCCTTTTCTAATTTATCCAGTCTTTGATTGTCATTTAAAGAAGAATCTATAAGCTCATCCTGAAGCACATGATATTCAACTTCATAAGCTTGCAACTGCTTGGCAATATCCATTTCAAACACCTGTTGTATACAAAAATAATATTAGGTGCTGTGCAGATCAAAATCATAGCTCATTCAATGCTTTGAAATCCATGGATCTAGACTTAGATCATCACTGTGTACAAAAAAAAGACTCTATTTTTGTCATTCACGTGGCAAGACTGAAGCAGTAGAGAGCAATATATTGGAATTGGATCTACTTAAAAACTTTGCTAAAAACGTAATTTAAACTTAATACATCTCAGTTTGGCATAAACCTTCCTAGGCATCCTCAGAATCAGATGTCACTTTAGAAAACTATGGTCCATGCCCATGTGCCACATGGACGGTGTAAGGCTAAGTAGAATGAAAGTTTTAAAGGAGAAACAGTAAACACTGATAGGTTTATTTATAATTCTACAGTAGTCCTAGAGACTGAAAGTAAATGAACTCATCTGTCCTTACACTAACAGATGTAACAGACACATTATGTCAAAGTAGATTTCTATTATTGTTAACTAAGAATCACCAAAATGAGAGCTCAGTCTTATACATGCATATTAAGAAAACCTTTTATTTTAAAAGGAGACAGATAAATTGAGTTGCAGAGTGATCCAAACGAAAAAAACTGCTGTTGTATTTTCCTTTTTCTAGGTTTTGATGAACATCTGCCTTCAAATTATTAAGGAAATACAACTCTAATGTCCCTGTGCCAGTTATCTCTTCTGAGAGCAGTGAAGAAGGTGGTAAATTAAAAGGCCAACTGTGCTAATCAGAGAACATAGTAGGAATTAAAGTTGATTTAAAAACGTGTCTGGAAAATAGCCCAAAATTACAAGTTCAATACAAGTTACTCATTATTTTTAAACCTCTTGTACTTCATTCATTTTGGAAATGAGTGGAATACCAAATCCTATCTTAAATACCTCTTGAAATAACAATAGTTATTATCTATTTTATCTGCTTTGTCTACAAAGCTTTGTTGGCTAAAGAAAATATCGGTTTATGAACTGTTTCTGACACCTGCTACATACGCTGTAAAAAATTTACCTCATAGTTGTATAGCAGCAGAAACACACATACTGAGATCTAAGTACACAAGGCTGAAACACAATTTTGAGTTTGGTTAAACGTATGGATTTTTCATTTTCTGTAGGTCTGAGCATCTCTGCAGAACACACACTGATGAAACTTCAGTAAAACAAACGGTGCAATTCAGCAGGGCAGAATGCTAGCTCTTCTCATGACCTCTGCCACTTCTAGCCTCTGTGCTCTTGAGAAGGGAGGGAAATCCCTGCTGTCATACCCAAAGTATCAAATCTGAAAGGGGGAAACATGATGCAAATCAGAAGCTTGGCGTAAAAACTAACTAACTGAAGGCATGTTAGGGCATGTAAACCAGAGACCACGCTGCAGAAGGCGTAAGGAGAATGGGGATTAGCCCAGGAGCTGTGTACGGACTGCTGGGCTGGTCAGACAATGGCTCTCTTCTGATGAGAAGAGGAACTGCCCTCCCGTCAACTCACTGCCCACTTTAAGTTTACAGAGCTGCCTAAACAGAGTATCTCTCCCTCCTTCTGCTCAAAGCCAGTGGTTTTCTGCAGGTTGACTGCCTAAGTACTGCAAGTCTCTGCAGAGCTGTGGGCTCCAGGCTTTCACCTGGCAGATACCACACAATGCCCTTTGGTCCCTAAATCACTTGCTTTCCCTCCCCTTGCACAGGCTTTCTAGCTAATTGACAATGAGCACTAGAAACAATTTTCATGACCCTAATTCAAGTGCATGTCCCATGGAATCTTTGCTGCCAGGGATCAGAATGGAGCCCCTCACAAGCATTCTGCAATGTACTGCACTGCTGCCCACTTTCTTTATCAAGCCACACGCTTTGCAGATCTCCTGCAGCCTCTGGTGAGTGGCAGGCATTTGCAGTTCTGCACAGTACCCCCCTCCGTGTTTTAGACCACAAAAGGCCTTCCAAAAAACAAACCCCATCATCTCTTTGTCTGCAGCAAATTAGATGTCACGTGTAACAGTTTAGGTTTCTAAAAATGTAAGTCTTCACTGCAATAATCTGTGATTTCCTCAAATTCCATAGTTATCTTCTGGATTCTCCTGACAGGTTAGCAATACTGTATCAGCTTGTCTGTCATTTAAAAATAGTATAGCAAGGATTCCCAGTTTTTGCTATCTAGAGTCATTGCTGTCTGCAAGAGACTGCACTACCCCACGTTCTCCTGGCAGGAATACAAAGGCACTGTTGTAACATACTGAACCAGAACCATAAAAGCCAGTATAGACAAAGTCCCCGTAGGGAGGGACTTCTAATTTCACCAAATAAGATCAACATTTGTGAAGCTCTTGTAAGTCAGCTTTTGCTTCTGAAATGAGACTTGAAGAGCAAGGCTCTTTGGAGACAGGAAAACTCAGAAGGCTTTTAGGCAACCTTGCTGCTGTTTTTGTGGAACACGCAGTGCATGGGTTGCAATATTGCTGCCAGTAACAGAGTTGCACACTTCAAAAAAAAAAGTAATCTCATTTTCACTAAAGGCTTCATCAAGTGACCATAACCACCATGTAGACAGATGTATGAATACAGAAGTAGTATATAAGCCATATACTTCCAAAAGTTTTCAATCTTCAGAACTACAATAACAGGATTCTCTGCTCGAAGTAACACAAGACACTTGAGGTTTTTCTGTCAAGAGCTTGTTAAAAAGAGCATCCTTTTGCATACTTCTTACATGTTCTGATTTTTTCATACCTGACTAATGGTCTTTTCCATCTGTACCAAACCCAAGTTGGGGAGAGTGTTTTTAATAAAATCAACAATAGTTTCTAGGTTCTCATGCTGCAGAATCAAGGGCTTGTGGCTTCCCAAAAGGCTTAAAGCCACTTTAAATATAGCCTCTGATCCTTGAAGAAAGAGCATATCTGTGAAAACAAAGAAAAAACAGAGTACATCAAGCAAACACATCTTTTGACAAGAATATTAAAACAGTAAAATGTCCAAAGACAACAACTTCTCATAGGATGGCCTGGAGGCTAGATACTGTGCCAGACATGTGGTTTTATTACTGTGTCTATGGCATTAGAAATTTTTAGGGTCAAGATTATTACCGTGAATAGCAAACTTCAATTTGTTTAGCAAGTTTTCATCAAAAAAATCCAGTTCAAATTTAAGCTAATTACACCAGGTTTGCCAGTGTTACCATATTTTGTGCATGTAACTTCTTTTGAGATATTCACAGGAATATGAATTTGAAGAGATTCTAATCCCACCACCATTTAGAAATCCTAATACAACAGGCAAAAAACTACACCTGAAGACACAACCGAAAATCTGAAGTTCTGTTCTTTTCTGGTGGAGAAAGCTACAAAACCTCAGTGTTGTGGTTGATACAACACTGAGCAGATAAAGCTAAATGCACACCTAGCAGCGTCAAGTTTCTGTGCTTATTTTTAGTATGTGTCTCAGCCACCTAAATTAATATTCTAAAAATTACATTAATAAGTATCCTGCAATCTTAGTAATACAAATTCAGTGTTAATATTGCCTGTGGCCCTGCAAGGACAGCACCTGACATACATAAAAGCACACTGAAACTACAGTATATAGTGACCTTTCAATGTAACATCCTTTCCTTTCTTTTCCTTTACAAATGGCCCGTGTCTTCATAGAGGTAAGAAACAGAACACTGTAATGAAAGCATCAGGCAAGAAACACATCTGCACAAACCCATCTGTCCACAGTATAATCAGCACTGCCCTGCATTTGACTCTCCTGCTATTATAATACAGAATCTGCTCCGGTTTTTTCCTGATGGACCCACTGCAGGTAAAAGCATCTAACATATGAAACAATACTGATGGAGGTAGAAAAAGGAAGAGAAGATACTATGGGTTCATTCTGTATTTCCTAAATGTATTTTTATTTTTAAAGGGCTTTTCTTTTGCTCTTTATTGAAGCTGTGAAAGAAGTCACAATTACTTATGAAATAATACAATGACATCAAATAAATAATGTGTCCTAATGATTAAAAAATAGAAGAACAAAGAGAGACTGAAAAAAGAGAAAAAACCTCCGCCATACAGTAAGGGAAAAAACTACTAGCAAAACCACAAGTGTATATGATGTAGTAAAGAACCATCTGAAAACACTGGCTAACTGCCTTCTTACTGGAAGGACAGTAAGAGCAATTCTCTTCTCAAGTTTGTATCAGAATGAAATTTCCCTGTGTGCTCTTTCGCTTGTAATGTTGAAGCCATAACTCATTTCACTTCTCTCTCTTTCTCTCTCAGAAAGAAAAGCAAAAGTAATAACTAACCATAAATCTTGCACTTTGCCACCATTTGTCCTAAAAGTGGTGTAAAATTTTTCAACTCTGATTCAATGAGAAATCCAAAGTCAGGAATGAGAAGTGGTAACAGAGCAGGCATCTGCCTCAATATTTTATTGAAACTGAAAGCTATGGGAAAATGCTTTATAGGGAAAGCTTTGTATTAAGACAGGAAACAGTAAAGAACATCTAGGAAATACAAAGTGAAAAAAACAGAGCTGAAAATAACACACTTTTGATTCAGCACCTGACTCAGAAAGTCACATAGATTAACTCAAGGTGACCTATAAGTTGTTAATGAATGTCTGTATGAGCTGAGCTGGTAATATAGAGCTGAAATCCCTCTCTCATTTAAAATAGCAAAGACTTAACAAAGACCTGCTTGTTATCCGCTCCCCATGCTTCCTGTTAAGCGGGCTTCCAGCCAACGACAGTAAAGTGAGGTACGCAAATCAATGTCAGCATAACTGGCAGCCTCCGGGAGTAAAAGCCCCCAAGTTTTACGTTCAATCTCGAAATAAAATAAACACTATTCTACCAAGTCCGCTCCATTAATAAGTAAATAGGAATATTATAGAACACATCTTTGTTAATGCTGCGTTTTCATTAGATCCAGCTTAGGAAATGTATTGAAAGTTTGGATAGATAATTAAAAATTTCTTTTAAGTTTTACTATTGGACTCATAAAACAGTCTTTGGGTTAACCTCTTTCTGGTCCATTTCTTTTACATATTGCTTTGTAAGATGTCTGCAGAAGCTATTCTCTATGAAAATCTAAAGGAAGTGGTCTGTAACAATTATTAAGTAGCAGTGGGGCTTCAAATATCAAGAGTTTACATATACCGTGTTAGAAAATGGCAGAGCAATCTTACAGCCTTAGTAAACTACAGATGAGCTACTTCAACATTAAAAGGCAACGTTCTTTCATCCCAAGGGTTCTAATAAGTGAGCAACAAAAATGTATGTATGTTCTGCAAAAGTGTGTGAACACATGGGTCAGAACTGATTGGATCCCAACTTGTCATGCTGCTAACGACAGCTGCTAGCAAACTGACAGCTCTAGCCTTTTTTAGGTTTATAGTTGCGTTTCAGTCTTAGCATGGGTGAAAATATTTTTAAGAGGTGACAGTTTCAGTCACACATGCTTTTCTGTTTCTGACCTAAAATCAGTCCTGTGAAGATCATGTATCTATGCCTTCTATTCTAATGTAAAATCTTTGCTTTCTAAAGCCATACAATCCTCCACTGACAGATAAAATACTAATCTGTCTATTAAGGCAGAAATCCAAATATACTGGGTACACAAGGCATTTAATACCTCCACTGCAGTCAATTGTTCAGTTCAAAGACTGTTATCATGTACAATACTATGAATGAGAAGAATTGAAGGATGGACTGATTATAAACTCAGTATATGACACTTGCATACAGCACTTGATTTAATTCCTACAGATTATTAATGTCAACTAGATAGTTATTGATGTGCTTTAGCCTACTTCAAACTGTTCCAGGGGAGGGGGAAAAAAAAAAAAAAAATAAGAAGTACTCTTTTCCCTGGAGTTAAGATGCTAACCACGGACACATAGATCTGCTTAGCTGTATACCATCCTTTTCACCATGATCTCTTACAGCACTCCTTTTGGCACATCCTTAAACAGAAACAGGAAAGGATTCTTGTTGGTGGTTCTTGGAATCTATAATTCATTATTTGTTACTGTGGTAGATGAGACTATATTTAGTATCTTCTCAAATACCAAACAATTAATCTATGAAATCTATATCCACGACATAGCATCAAGGTAAATTCTTAATTGGAATTTAATTTAAAAAGAAAAAAAAAAAAAGAAAAAAGAGAGAGAGAGAACTGAACTTTAGAGTCTAAACTTATGCTTCTAAATATTTCTGGAAAGTGAGATTATCAGTCAGGCTAAACTTGTAAAATTGTAAGGATAAGAAACACTAGTTTAAAAGACTATGTTTCTGCAGAGTAAATCCATGATTAAACTGCAAGCACCCCCTCTGTATGGGTTTACAGACATAACCCTCAATATAATTTTCCACTGACACTGTTGGAGACAAAGATAATAGAATAAATGGATATATTTCTCAGATGATACCTTCGTTACATCTCTTTTCAGCTTAAAACTAACTAATTGTGGTACTGCAGTGCCACTGTCGTAACACCATGCCTTCATGGCATCAAAGTTTACATCTCCCCTAAAGTGGTAACAGGGTGGGAAAAAGTAACAATGAGGATGGAAAGACAGGACGGTTTGGAACTGACATATGCTTTCTTCCTCTTTCCATTTTACTGTAAACATTACATGCTCCAAAAGATGACCTCTGTTGTTCTTCTGTTCATCAATAGTAAGTAAAATATTTCTCCTGGCTGTCTGAAACAGGTTGGATAATAACACTGTTCCTAGTAACAGGATTCCAAATACAAAACTTCAAAAAGAATAGATAGAGGGGTTTATGAAGACTTACCAAACACTCTAGCTACAAATCCAAGGGGAAACTGGGAGGCAAACATAGTGAGAAACCAGGGAGCAGCATAGAGGCTGGGGCCAATCTCATGTTCCTCTAGGTGGTTATAGAGATCTCGATGGTAGTCATGAAGAAGTCGAGACAGTTGATACATCTGGATCTACATGGAATAAGAACAAAAAGACTAAAGATACACACATTTTAACACTCCGAGTAGCAAAGTCTGTGTTTCATACAGCAAATGAAAACAGTGAATGGTATTTGTCAATTATGTTTGGATTGAATTGCGCAAAGAAAAGAAATACTCAGAAGCCAGCTAAAAGACCCAGAATGGGTCACGTGTGAGCCTATGACATGCTCATTTGCAGGGTCATTTGAACCTCATACAACACGTAAAAGAATTCTTCCTATTTATGGTTTTCACAATTTGCCTGGTAGTCTTTTTATTTGAAACTAGTGCATTTACCATCATGCACTCTTTTCATGGATTAGCCTTCCACATTTCTGAGAAGTGAATTTAAGTTCAAATCCAGATTTTGACAATCCTATCTGTACTGCATTATTTTGGTTTAACATTAGCATCCCTTCATTAGAAGAATGTAAATCATACCTGTAAAATTGTCATGTCAGGACGATATTGTTTCCTCAGGCCCACATCAAACATGAGAAACTTCAGCATTTTAAAAGCATCTTCTTCACTCATATGAAGTAACAGGACTCCTGCTACAAAACTAAGGCCCTGGCAATATCCTACTTCCTGGTCCAGAAGTGAATAGGCCTTCAAAATATTGTAGAGTGACAGCTGCCCAGCTCCCAGCTGTGCTGAGAAGTATGGATGTGTTGGAAATGTGCGCCCTGTGAAAACAGCCAAAGGTAGCAACTTAAACTAAAAAATAAAAATAATGATAATGGAAAAACACCCCACCCTCTCCCCACAAAACCAAACCACCATCACCAAAGAAACCCAACCACCCCCCCCCCCCCCCCAAAAAAACAACGAAAAAACCCTTGCCATGTTATCAAATTGAACAGTCTTTCAAAAAGGTAGATTCTCCTGAAAGGCAGATTATGAAATCAACCCACAGGAAGACTGTAAGTTAACAATACAAAACAACCGACTCTTACACTTTACCACCGTTTTGTTACAGTAGTTGCAAAACTAACTTAAAAATTGTCAGGGGGTGGGGACAGTCTGTTGTTTGGAACAGCTGAGTAATTGGTTCTTAAGGCTGGCCCTTGATCAGTTTGTTAAAAGGCTTACAAGGTTGCTTACAATAGTGAGAGACTCAATTCAGTGGCTTGACGAGTCACCTTGTCCTCTTGATTAAAGGGTTACCTTTTAAACAACTATTAGGATCCAGGCACAGACTTAGAACACTTCAGCTTTCTAAGCTGGGGCCTCTTCCCTTTCTTTTTTCTTTTTGTCTTTTTTTCCCCAGTAAATGTGTCTTTTGCCCCCACCCTCCTTGGCTCTGTCCCTCCCAGTCTTATGGGTCCTTCCCTTTTTCCTGCAGCTCAGACTCTTCCATGAACTCATCCAGTTCACTAACCTGGCAGAAAAAGCCCCTTCTACATGGGGCTAGTTGCCAGTACGTGCTATTAGCCACCCACATGGAAAGCAGCTTTTGCAGAAAATTAACTTGGTGGTCACCGAGTTGAATATCAGCCCTTGCAGCAAAGGCTAATGATTATCCTGGGCTGCATTAGGAGGAACATTACCAGCAGGTCAAGGGAGGTGATCATTCCCCTCTATTCAACACTGTGAGGCCACACCTGGAGTGCTGTATCCAGTCCTGGGCTCCCCAGTGCAAGACAGACATAGACATACTGGAGAAAATCCAGCAAAGAGTCACTAAGATGATGGAGCGACTGGAGCATCTCTCCTATGAAAAAAGGCCAAGACACCTGGGACTATTCAGCATGGAAAATAAAAGGCTCAAGGGGATCAATGTGCACAAATAACCAACAGGAGGGAATGAAAAAGAGGGAGTCAGGCTCTTCTCAGTAGTGCCCAGTGACAGGACAAGAGGCACTGGACACAAAGCAAAATACAGGAAATTCCACCTAACATAAGGAAAAAATGTTGGTTGGGTTTTTTGGGGTTTTGTTGTTGGTTTTTTTTTTTTTATTGTAAAGGTGGCCAGACATCAGCACAGGCTGTACAGAGAGGCTGTAAAGTCTCCACCTATGGACACATTCAAAACCTGAGTGAGCATGGTCTTGGGCAACCTGCTTTAGATGACCTCACTTTGAGCAGGGACTAGATGATCTCAAGAGCTCCCTTCCAACCTCAACCACCTGGTGATTCTGGGAACAGAGACATCAAAGGCTTCACTTTTACAGATTTTCGTTTTTTCAAAAACTTTTTCAAAAGGCAGCATTTAAATTTCGGGGGGGGGGGGGGGGGGG
>NW_009918789.1:51774-59669 GCF_000696875.1 Nestor notabilis
GGGGGGGGGTAGTTCCCCCATCAGATCTTCCCTTTGAAATACCTCAGCAGAGGAGAAATTTGAATACTTCTTTTGTTCTAGTATTAACTGAAGCTTGATTTTCAGTTGCAGACTCGCTAAATGCCACCCCACCCTTTAGCTGCATGAATGCTGTTGTGCTGCTAGATAATATCAGAGATCCTGTTACAGGAAGACAAAGCCTGGGGCAGAGTCCTTCTGCCATCTGGTAGCTGCTCTAGCCTGCCACATGGGCCACTGACATTCAGTTCCTAAGCAGGTCTCCCCTGGCCAGGCCGTCACAAGAGCTGAACGTTACAGAAGACATATTTCTAGCTTCCAAATGAGAAGGAGCTTGTGTTCCTTTGCAAAGGAACCTTCTGCCTGAATGACAAGTTACTACAGCATGGTCTGATGGCAGGCCTGTACCGCTTCACTCACAGCAAGGCTCCCTCCATGTAAGTCATGAAGAAAAATTACAAGCTGAGCAAAAATAAAAATGCAAAGAAGTTCTAAAAGACAGCAAATCAAGGAGAAGCAGAACTGATAAATTCAGAAGCTGTTTTGTTTCCGAGTGCCCTGGTGATGACTTAAGATTTTTAGCTTTCACTTAGGAGCAAACAACTCTAAAGGCTCTAAATGAACTGTGATACCTCAAGGGTGCCAGAATGAGAAAGTAGCGACTTTATTTTTGAAACGTAATAAAAACCACCGTAATTTTCAGTGTTCTGCAAACACTCAGTGATGAGTTTCATACACCAACAGCATCTGGAAGTCAGTTTACCTTACTGAGAGATGAAATCATTTACTGAATGTAACTTTGGTGTTCAGGACCTGAAATTCCCAGTGACTGCAGTGGTTGTGAAGGTGGGTCACTAAGGAAATACACAAAAAAGCCTTCAGGGAATTGTGACTTTGTTCTTGTCCAGGTAATGAAATAACAATGTCACATGTAAAATGGGCCTTGAAAGTGGCATTTGTACCTTACCTCCGCATCCAGATGCACACTGTTGTTCTCATTCCCAGCAAGCACTATTTACACCTGAAGATGCATTGATTCAACTAAGTGAAAGGTATCACTACAGCTTTCGTTCCTACTGCATTAGCTAGACCTCTTTAGCTTAATTTAGGAAAGCTTTTTTAAATATTATAACCACATGTTGCAAGAACATAGGATTTTCTCTCAAGGTAGAAGTGCATGCTTTCAGAAGGCTTCTTAATGATTTAAGGGAAAACACTTCTGATAGCCTGAAGGAACACAAGTCAGAACATGCAAATTCCTTCAAGCTGCCTATCCAGTTATGCTCTGTTACGGTGCAGCAGTACTGTATTTCAATGTGAATCACTAGGAAACTAGGAAGCCTTCAGCTTCCTAGTCTCATCTTACTAAAACAATAGGGCCCAATACTGCCCTCAGCTAATGGGCTAGCAAATAGCTCCCTAGCAAAAAAAACCACTTTGCATGAAAACCACTATGAAGTTAACAATTTGCCAACACATGCAGTCATTTGTTTCTACAAGCAGAGCACATGGCTAAAATGAGAAAGTATTTGTGTGCAGAACAAGGCAGAAAATATGAACAGCTTGCTAAGCCAGCAAGCCCTAGTCTGCTGTGTAAGCCAACCAAACTCAGACTGACTGTGCTCCCTCCTGTCCAGGAGCTGTCCCACACCTCTCCCCTCTGCTGAAGTTGTTCAATTCACCAACCCAACAACACAAAAGTGTTCACCCCTTACTGAGGCACTCCAGAGTGACAGAATCCCAACGTTCCTTGCCAGGGGTATCAACACCAGGTATGCTGACTTGACCAACAGGTACTTGCTAAAGAATGACCTCTGGCTGCACATAAATGTCTCTCTCAAAAACCGAAGACTGCTTCTGGTGCTGTGTGATCTGGGGAATTCCTAGAATTGGTGTGACAAAGTCTGGAGTGCAACAATTTACTTACATTGCAGCTGCCTATTCTTAGCTAGCATCAAGATTCCTTGAAGTATTACCTTCCTAGTGCCAAACCTAGCAGGCCTGTCAAATATGGGAAAGTGAAGGTGGCATCAACCACCACCCTCCTCACCACAGCTCATGCCACCTTCTGCAGAAACATGCCTATTCCACCAGATTGGTTTGTATGCACTACCTTGATATTTTGACTCACTTTACCAAGTGTTGCAAAAAAAGGAGAAAATATTCTCATTTACCATATAGAGCTTCGGTCACTATCTAAACCTGACAAATCTTCTCACAGTTCAGTACCTGCAGAAGATGGTCTGCACACTGGGTTCTTAAGAAATAGGTGCCCCGGGCAGTTCTGGATATAGGTGATCCCTCCCTCATCAGACAATTCTACCATGTGGAAGAAAGAGGATATAGCCTCCTATTTGCAATGAAAAATACTCACATACTAGATGAGTAATTATAAAGAGCAGAAGTATGATGGGACTGCTCCGTACTACTTCTTCACAGAAAAGATGTAAGCAAAAATAATACAAGAGGTATTAATCACTGAGGTCAAACCAAGCACAGATTTTCCCATATTTTTTTATCATTCTATCACATGACATTTGCTTTTATGCAGTACATAGCTTCCCCCTTTAATCAAACTTAAGTGATTAGGGAACCTCTTAAATTGTCCCACACAACTCCTCAGACCCAAACCACAAATCCCACAACAAAAGCCTCCTGTAAGTTCTACCATTCTCTGGAAGACATTATGAATTTTTCTCCTTTATTAGGAAAGAGCATAATGAACAGAACACTGTGGGATTATCACAAATACAAAAGCTGAGATCCTCTTGGAAAAACATCAGCTCCTGGTTTCTCAGACAATAAACCAAATTAAAATACCCGAGGAGAAAACAATATCTTTAAAAATATCCACAACTACATAATCATGAGGAAAATCTGTAGATTATCTGTAAAAACTTTCAATTCAGCCATATAGCAGTGAGGTGTTATAAACTTGCATCAGATAGCTTGCATTCAAACAGAAATGCTTTTGCCAGGGTAAAGGTTAGACATGTGAACATCTGATTCAACAATCACATATATTTGAATAATTACTGTCATGTTAGAAATACTTTAATGACTGCAACAGATTCCAAGCTGAGGAGCAGCCATGTGCTGCTTGGGGGAGAAAAGGGAAGCATCTTCATGAAGGAAGACAGAGAGGATGCCAAAAAGTATCTCTGTGAGGTCTACAAAACAAATGGCTGTCTTGTGGGAGCTTCTGAGACAGGGAGGTTGCCGGTACTGATACAGACCTTAACAAAACCATGTGGGAGCAGCAGCAACCAGTGACAGTAATGATGATCAATATCTTACAGAGGGTACTGACTTCTGGTATTACTAAATGTTCCTGGGTTTTATTATCATCTTAGTCTAGCAGTGGCAAGAGTTAATCAATAAAAGACAATCTCATACAAGGGAACTAAAAGTGATGAAGGAAGAGGACCAGGAAGGGGCAAGAATGGCAGAATATTTTGAGGTATATGAAGATTGGTCTTTTACAATTATCTGAAATAAACTCTTCTGCTCCCACCCTAAAACAATCATTTAATTTCATTTAGATTTTCTTTCTCATGTTTCCCTCTAATACTAGAAAAAACATTTTGAGCTTTGACCAATAAATGTGAGGGAAAATGGAATACTACTCAAGAAGACTAAAAGCCTGCCTGAAGCCCATCTGCCAGTCATTTCAGATTTAAGAGCCTTGATTCCTAAACTCTACCAAACTCCATGAACTACAGTATATGTGCTTCAACAGACCAATTCATTCTCATAAATCAGGAGCCAGCTACTGCTTAAAATTTGGCAATGTGAATAACTTGCCTTTAAAAGAGCCTTTTTATGAAAAATTATTATTAAAAATATCTTCTTTCATAATTTTTTTAATACAAGTAGAAATACCAACTGCTAGTATCTACCCATTGAAAAAAGCAAAAAGAGCAAAAAGCAAAACTTCTGCATTGTTTCAAGTAGAAGTGTTGAACAGAGGCAGCAAACACTGGAATGAACAGCATATAATTCAACAGATTGCACTTAAATATTGACTTCCTTGACAGTTTGTATTCCATGGGCCTGTGGACTTCACTGTCAGTATCTGAAACACAGATGCATTACAGTTACACCTAGCAACCTTTTCTTACCACATGTTGCAAAGGACCTCTGTGTTTGAAATGCAGATTTTGCATTTTCCTAACAGTGTCAAGTAATGGTTCTCACACCAGATGAAAAGCAGTTCTTACCAACAACCTATTACTAAACCATGAGAGGCTTTTTGTGTGTTACTTTCTTTTAATTATTTTCCAGAGATTGTAAACCCCTTATTTTAATTTCAAACCACTACTGTACTTACCTAAATCAATAAGTATTGCATGTTGTTGGGAAGTTAGTTGTTTTAGGAGTTCTTTATAAGGTGTGTCCTTTGGTTGTTGTTTACTGGGAAACTGGTGTTTAAGATGGTATTGCTCTGCTAGAAACTTCCAGATCTCCCCACGGTGGTGACGAGGTACTCCTGAGAGAAGAAAGTCATTAAAACAGTAATTTGCACTTCTACTGAGGGTTCAGCTATAGTTGAGCTAACAGGATTGAGGAACTGAAGATCCCTATCTGCTAGATATGCAAGCAGATCCCTATCTGCTAGGTTCGTATCTGCTATCTCCACTAGACCACAGAAGCAGATCAAACTACAGTGCTTATACTTCCTCAACCAGTAACACATCATTTTAACAGGAGAGATTAAAGGTAGAAACAGGGTGAGCTGCCTAAGTCTAATGTTACCCTTACATCCAGTCTGAGAAGTACTAGAAGAAGCAGCAAAAATTGCAATGCTTGTCTCAGAAAAGTTATATGCTTATCTCCCATTTTTCCATGTAAAGTACACAATAAAGCACTATAACAGAACTAATTAATTTTTTCACTAGTACAGCACTGACAGTGTTGTTAGGAGTAAGTTTTAGGAAGGGAGGATGCACACATAACAAAAGTATAAACAAGTACAAATGAGATGTGATCTAGACTGCAACAGAACACAGATAATCAGAAAGCAAGTATTATACTTGCAGTTGTGCTACTGGTTTGTTGAATGACTTGTACATGTAAAAATGTTTTAAAGATTGAATTTCTTTCTGTATGTGTTATCCTAATTTAAGCACCATGCTTACTGAAACCTGCATTTCTTACCTGTTTGTCTTGCTTAACAAAGTTAATTTTAATGGTTTTGGTCTAAACAAGAACTTCCTAAACTCCATTTAAATACATTTTTCATTTCTGCGTATGTATGAAATTTGATATCACTCTAAGAACTCTGACATAACTGGGCTTTAGAGAGCAGAGCATGGTAACAGCTATGTAAGAACTAGGAATAATCTACTGGCTACTTGTATGTGCATCTTATTAGAGATCCACTATGCAGTGCTTTATTTATTTATTTTACATCATTCTGAGTTTTTTAAGTTTTATCTTGAACTGTAACATAGGCCAGCATCACTGGACTTTCAACAGAAACCAAGTTTTTCTTATGCTCACACACTGACTGCGCAGACCAGTCATTGACCTTTACCTACATGAATGAAAGAAACCTCTGAGTTTCCCTCACTCTGCAGAGGTTTGTGCCTAAGGCATTTGATATTGTTGGAAATCTAGATGTACTAGTTACCTTGAATGGACAATTTGATTTCACCTGATGAATAACTGCATATAGGTAGCTGCAATATTTAAAATATTAAACTTCTCCTAGTGGCGAATTCTTGACACTTCGTTTGCATGTTGGAAAGCTTTGTTTAGAACTATAAAAAACTCCTTGGAGTAGCCACCTTCCCCATTGGCTACATACAGCATTCAGCTTAAGGCCTTTGGATCCAACCATGGCATAAAAAACATTGAGTAATAATGTTATTAATCATATGTTCTAATTTCTTAGAATATTTAAAAACATCCTTAGGTTACATTACTTTTGATGCAGTGGAAAGAGGCTGGTTGCTCAGCCCTACAGTTGTGAGGAAGACTATTAGTTGTGTTTGCAGGTACAATGTGTTGCTGAACTTGGGGGGAAAAAAAGGCAGTTCTACAGAGATATCCATGTATACTGTTTGTATACATGCATACTACCCAGGCTGGAACAGAGAATTTCCAGATAGTAGGGCAGTTTCTTCAGTTATTTACACAGTCATTTCTTTGGCATTATCCAGGCTTTCTTCTTTAATGATAACCTTTAATTTATAAAATCAGATTCAATTCAAAACTGAATACCAAGTACAGTAACTCTAGTAACAGAACTGCAGCTACTGCTGAAAGGGGCTGTTACTTGCATACACATATCCAACATTGTTACTTGTTTAGTCAGCAACCTGAAGAACAGCTTTAGTGAGAATCTGGTTATTGGGAGTGGTAAAGAGGTCACACTGTTCCTTTTCTAACAAAATTTAAGTGCGTTTACACAACTCGATATAGCAAACTGTGCTTACCTTGCCCAACAGCAGAGTGTATTTTTTCCACATCAAATTTAATCTTTGACCTTCCAGGTGTACTCAGCATTTTTTCCCAAATCAAAGTTACCTCTTTTAAGCATGGTGTGATTTCTTCATAGTCAAGTTTCAGACGTCTGTTCTGCAAATTGTTTTCTGAAGCTAGGAAGCGATAACATGAATGCACCAGTTAATATCATTTACTATTTGTAAATGAATTCATTTAACTCGGATATTGGAGGCCTAGAAGGATGCTGGAGAGGGACTGTTCATCAGGAACCGTAGTGAGAGGACAAGGGGTGATGGCTTCAAACTTAAACAGAGGAGATTTATCTTAGATACAGAGAAGAAATTCTTCACTGTGAGGGTGCTGAGGCACTGGCACAGGTTGCCCAGAGAAGTTGTGGCTGCTCCATCCCTGGCAGTGTTCAAGGCCAGGCTGGATGGGGCCTTGAGCAACCTGGTCCAGTGGAAGGTGTCCCTGGGCTCGACTGGGTTAGAACTAGATGATCTTCAGGTCTTTTCTAGCCCAAACCATTCTATGATTCTATGTAATCCAGCTAAAATTAAACCTATTAATTCTGAAAGATTACATGCCTAAATTTTTGTGATTGTGGGGTGGATTTTGTTTTTTGAGGTTTCCTGGATTTTGGGTTTTTGTTGTTTGGTTTTTTTTTTTTTTGTGTTAAGATGTTACATGCAATATTAACTGTGTTTGAACTGTTAATTCAAGTTCCTTACAGCTAGTAAAGTCTTAAACCTGAAGAAACATAAGAGATGATGACTAATAAAATAAACACAAGATTTTCCCAAGAGGATTTTTCAATTTCCCAGCTGTTAAAAAAAAAATAAATAAAAAAATCCAGTGCGGAAAACCTACATCAAATAAAAATACACAACTGAGTCATCCATTTCTTATGCAGCTCCATAATAGTAATGGCAAAGTAAATAAAAAACAAGAAACAAAAAAACACCCCACTTTAAAAGTGATCATTCACACATCCATTTTTACAGACTACATAAAAAACAAAGTTCAAGCACAGAAAATTTCAAAACCCCAAACACATATAGGACTGTAAACACAATATATTCATGAGGGTCTCTTAAAATCTCCAACAAAGAAATCAGAAGAAGGGTCAATGCATAACTCAGTCTTAAATAAGACGTTTTAGATCATCAGAGCTCCTGGACCAGAGATGCATTGTAGTGTTGGTGATTTTGTCAGATTACGATTCATAAGAATACTGCATTGTATTTTCACATGTTACCTATATGGGATTAAAAAAAAAAAATGTAATAGCTGGAAAGCATCAAAGAATCATGGCAAAAATAAAAATTAACTTGTAACGGAGTGTTAACTCCAAATTTTAGAAGTGGAGTGAGGATTTCAAAGGGACTCCTGGCAAAGCTTTTAGTATTTTTTTTTGGGGGGGGGGG
>NW_009918789.1:59708-82444 GCF_000696875.1 Nestor notabilis
GAAAAAAAGGTGTTTATTAGCGGCATTCATGTAAACCATATAATAAAGCACCTTTTGGGACAGTGGATGAATTTGTGCAGATCACAAGCCTTGAAAAAGCAGAAGAGGTCTTTCAGTTCAGATGGAAGAAAAAAAGCAGCAGTGCAGATAAGATGGAAAGACACATATTCCTAAAAGGCACGAAATGCTGATAGAAAATGCTATAGGGAAAAAAAACTAAGGAGTGTCACAGGCTGTGGAAGTCTATGGATAATTTTACCAAATGGGTATTTCAGATTTTTAACTGGGCTGTAATGTGGCTGAAGACTCAACACACCTAATTCCAGTCCTGGAATATGGTCAGCAGTTGTCTATTTGCAAGAATGAGCAGAGCACAGGTTCAAAAGAAATAAAGGACTGAAAAGGTTCTATAGTATTAATCATTAAGTATCATAGTATTAAGTATTAAGAATTAAAAAATACTTCTCAGTAACACACATTGAGCAAATTGCAAGTAACATGATTTGGAATCATGCTTCTGAAATAGTGTATTATGAAGTGACTGTGAATTCTAATTAATTTGCCATTAGATACTCACGGTACTTCACTGTGATGATACATAACTGTCATGGTAACAAGATACTCTCATTTTGAGGCCATCCTGCTATACATCATAAACCTACTGATACTTTTGATGATTCCACGGTATGAACTCCCCAAAATCACACTCCTATGCACTACAGTCTTGAGACAATCCAGGTTAAAAGGATGGTACCTTTTGCTAGTTTAACTCTCCATTGTTTGTTTATTCAACTTGTTGATATAAATTAACTAAGCAGTTAAAAATCACACATGAAATTTACATGGTCCGTGATGACACTAAACCAGCCAACACACTAAGCTCATCTTGTTCTGAGATCTGTATCTGCAATTAAGTGGTTTTTATAATATCAAATTCTGAGAGTTGCAAACAGTTAGCTTGTTCTCTACTCCCACTAGCTAAAACAAGATTGGATTGGTTATTAGGAAAAATTTCTTCACAGCTCTAAGATGAAGTAATTGTATAAATCATTGCTCTCAGAACCTCTATCTCCAGATGGCCACCTAGCCAAGGGCACTGTGTATTTGGTATCCATTGCCATACTTTATTTTACTGGATTAGCAGTTCCAGCATTTGCTGGGAAAATGCCTGTCACCTGCGGGGTTCTCAGGAAATTCAGATATCAGGCGTTCAGATATCGGGGTTGAAATAGAAGAGCTACACTACGGGCTAAGCGTTCTGGGAGGCCACATCCAATGTTTGAGAGAGGTATTCTCTCCTTCCAGCTGGGAGTTGTAGCCCAAGTTGAAAGAAGGATTTCATGTTTGGTATACTGATATTTTCACATGGCTTGGTCCTTTGTCTACATAGTTGTTCTTCCTGGAAGACAATCCTTCCTCAAGTTTTCACAAAGGCAAAGAAGAATTGCCATTTTCTGGCCAGGTACCTCACCCCCTTGAGGATCCAGGTGCTTACTCCCTTCCTGAACACCTAAAATCAGCCAGATAAACATTTCTGTCCCCATCATTCACATCCTCAAAGCAGCAGCTCTCCAGGGCAATCGCTTGTGATTCTGTATGCAGCTGCCACAATAAAACATGTAGTCTTGATCAGCTACATTTTATGTGTAAAAATTGCCACAACACATCTGCGTTAAGAAATCTGCAAGTTACAGTTTCTCAAGCTCCTTCTCATCATCCTTACTACTGATCTAAATCATTACTATTCCATGAAAAACTTGCTTGCACAGTGTGTATACTACAGCAGGCACCCATAGCTTCAAGTCCACATCCAGCTCCTTGAGATCTTCAAGACCAGCTAAACAGAACACTCCAATGACCAACACTCAGATGATGACCTATGGATGCAAATGCAGAATTCATGACATTGAGCTGAATTCCTTGTCAGAGCTTCTTGACACCAGCCTAAAAAACCTCAGCTGTGGTAAACTAAGAGTACCAATTAAGATCAAGTAAACAAATAATAAGGTGAAGTGATGAAAAAAAAGAGTGTAAATTGTCACCTACACTAATGAGAGCTGAGGGAGATGCTGCTAAACTGATTTACCTGTACGTTCCTAAAACGTTTCATTAAGGCATAGTCCAATTCACTGCCAAGGCCACAGAGCAAACCAAAAGGTTAATCTCTATTGCATTAGGATGCACCAACCTTGTAACTTCTGGTTTTCTTTCTCCATTCTAAGCAGCAGTATCTGCTGAATAATAGCTTTCTTCCACAACTCACGAAGCTCACGGGGTGTCCGTTTCCTTTCTTCTTTCACTGGCCCGAAAGGGCCATCTTCACACACTGGTTCCAATGGGGATCTGGGTGGAAGTTCTCCCAGTTCAGAGTAATCTTTAAAGGAGAAAAACTGTTGTGAACTACTTAGATTTCATGATTAGTCATTCTGAAAGACTGAATATATATACACATGTATACGTATGTATCTGCTTATATACACATATACACACATACGTATATGAGAGGTAGCAAGACTAAGCAAGGTTTACCAAATGATAGTTTCAGGCAGGTTTAGAAGAAGCTTCCGGATAAGAATCATATTGGCCAAAGCCTGGAACACTTTTCTTCTAGAACCTGACAAAAACGTCGTACCATGCACCGAGACCATGGCTTGCTAATTACAGCTTTACCAGGACAGAACTAAATGGAAAAGGCAAGTTTGAGAAATTGCAAAAATAAAACCCACAGCTGAAATCTGGCATGATTCAAATAGCAGATCAAATCAAATATAGCACCCACATTATTTAAAGAATCATTTCTGAACTGTTTAACAAAGAAAACACACACCCTTAGCTGCACAAACACACCACCACCTAAGGCCATACACTGGGATGATTAACAGTTCTTAAAGCAAACATGCAGAAAGGGAGACAGGCACCTAAGACATGTTTGCTCTCACTTCTAATTTTTAACCATATCATAACCTTCTGCACTTTTTCTTTTGGCTTCAGCTGGTCTACCACAAAATGTATCTTTTTATCAAGCATGTAGGGTAATTCTAAGACTTAAAACACTACAAAAGAAAGTAAATATTAAGTAAATGTCAAGCAAATTGAGGTTTTTTGGGTTTTTTTTATTTTATTTTTTTTTTTTAGGAAAAGAACAAACAATAATGTTTTTAATCCAGTTCTCAACACGAAGCCTAAGTTCTTGTACTTTGTGTTCTTAATGCCTGTTGTAGTACCACTTAATTTTACTGGTTTACAAAGCTCCTCTGAAGGCTCAGTAATCTTTGATGTAACCTCTATCTAGAAGAAAAATTACTCAATTGACCACCTTCAAAATGAATGGTCAAACCCACCCATCTCTTCCTACCACATCCCAATGGAAAGCCACCACAACAGCACTTCTCCTTCAGCCCAACAGAATGGCTGTGAAATGTCTTCCCAAGGACAAGCTGACCAGTTATCCATGCAAGAATATGCTTTAAAATCAATGCAACAAAAACCATTCCTCAGACTCTCCAGCCATGCACAAGTACAACTGTGCATGCAATTTCAAATAGCTCCTGGAGAAGAGGCATTCCCGAAACAACTATTCTGATGGTAGCTCAGTGGTCCACTGCCTAGCACAGTGATACAGATTTTAAATTAAACACACACATTATCTCATTTCTACAAACTAACAAAATAGGAAGGTTTTCACCCCTTCAAATTCTGCTCAGAATGCTACACCATATATTACCTCACATAGTTCATATGCAGCTATTCTTTTCTTGTTTCTTCAAGGGCGCTCACACAACTGAGCTCAGATGACTAAGTAAGAATGTAAACGTTCACAGCTGTTGGCTTCTGCTTTTCTGTTTTGCCACTGTCAATCTTTTCCTCTCAAGGAGTCAGAGATAAATAGGGTGGGTCCAAATACCACCTGTTTCTTTATACAACATTTATTTGCTTATTACCACAGTTAAATTCAAGAGCTAAAATATACATATAAAAATAAATGCAACATTTTCAGCTAGCAAAACAAATTAAACCTTTACAAACTTGGACTCTGGATACAAGTGCAGATACCCACACTTTGGGTATTTACAACATTTCAGAGAACAGCAAACTTGACAGGAATGAGAATTAGGCCAAGGACAAATATTTGACACTTTAATGGCAACCACCATTTTCTGCAAAGCGTAGGAAACACTGACAAATGTGTTCAAAAATACAGCTGGTTATGAGAAATATTCATACAATGAAGAAGTTGTATTATACCCCTTGTAAGAAACTGGGAAGCATTAAATTTATTTTCATTTTTCTTTACAGGTAAATGTGAGCTAAGATCTACAATTATAAAAGAGGTTTAGGTAAATGTCATCAAGTAAAGAAGGAACACACTTTATAATTTTCAACTTGTGCTGACAATGAAAGGAAAATTACTTTGATTTATGGTTTTTGATGCACATACTATACTGCTGACAATGTTCTATAAAGTTTTATGTAGAATGACTACATATAGTTGCATTCATCCCAATTTTCCTTAGCGAATATTAAATAACATTATAAGGAAAATGCTCTTAGAACCAGCTTCATTTGCTTGAATAAAATAATGAATTTAAAAAAATAAAAAGACCATCATCAAAGGAAATTGGTTGTTTCCTCTAAGGCTGCACTATATGCATAAAATAACATTGCCATAAGAAAGAGGAATTAATGAAAATGGTCACCAAACATCAATGCAAAAAGTAAAGAAGGTTCCTATTTGGATCACTTTATCTTTCGTACACTATCTATAAGTCTATTCACTTCTTGTTACATTCTCACAGCATCCAATATAGAATGCACATACATCTTGGTGGAAACAAATCTCTTCTCAGCCTAAACATTGCCTCAGTGGTTTATGCATCGCTTTTAGAGTCAGAAATGTATTCTGGTTTTATGTATGTATATATACACACGTGTTAGAAAATTAATATTAAACTATCTACAGAGACAGTTTAGGGTTACCTACTAGCAAAAAAAGCCAAACCAAACCAAAACAAAAAAAACCCAACAGGCATGCATCTGTTTGATGCATGGAAATGAATTAAACACATTGCATTCCTAGAATCTTCCTGGTTTTAAGGTACACATTCTACTTTCCCAGTGCAAATTTTGTGGATTGCTCTTCACATATCAACTTAACAAAACATCACCTTCTAATTTATCAGAGATATTACTCACTTATCGTCCTCCACTGACTGTGGCAACACCCGAACCACTGCAAAGCATTAATTACTCAAGACCATGGTCCTGCTTCCACTTAGGCTGAAAATTTCTTGTCCATTACTGACTAACCCGATAAGAGTAGTATTCACTAAAAGAAATTTAACTCACAATGCTTAAGGCTATAAAAGAAAGCAGAAAGAATACAAAATTCTATAGGCTGAACAATTATGATTACCAACCCTACCTCTAATTCCTCTGTAGAAGAGTCCTAGACTTGATCTTGCCTTCCAAATAGCAGCTCGGTTTCTATCTTTTCTTCCCTCCTTCTTATCACTTGTGGACATTTAACAGAAAGTCTAAAGTCTACTTTGATAAAGTGCAACACATTTACAACCCTCCTTCCCTCCCGTCTCCATGCTGGCATGTGGCAGGATGTATAGAAACCAAAATGAACCTGTTTAACTGCTCAGGTGGCCTGTCTTAAGTTTGCAGAGTTGCATCAGCTGTTTGGCTGGTAAAGGAGGGGAGAAGGTGGAATGTGCAGGTAATCCCTCAAAGCAAAGTAAAAATCCAGACACAAATCCACGTTCCATGTGTGTACAACAAAGTGATCGACAGACATGCCATACAGGTTCCAGATCCAGACAAGAGTAGAAATACTGTAACAAGAAACTGAGTATTTCATTATTATGCACAAATGATCTGGAGGGTAGCAGAGAAAGCAAAGATAAACAGTAGAGCCATTCAACTGGACATAACTAGGAGTTCACATTCCACTGAATCAAATTGCCATGTGTTAAAATCCAAGCAATGTGCAGCCTTCAAAACTTTCATGAGATTACTAAGTGCACTTCAGCATGATCTGAACACTTCAGCATACATGGAAAGACTGCTTCACTGTTCATCTGCCACCCTCATCAACTTTTGTTGACTCCCGTTCCACATTTGACTTGTACTCCTTTCAAATACGTTGCTCCTTTCCCTGCAGCTTCCATATAAAATTCTACCTCATAGCCACAGAACCACACTTCTACTCTTTAAGATTCAGGACTGGGCAAGTAACTATTACTTTATTTTACAACACACAGGTTATTTTTCATTTGAAGTTTATACTTGAGTTAGCCTTCAGTATTACTCTTCTGCACAACACACTTCTACATGTCTCTGGGTCCAAACTAAGTATTCCTCAAGAAACAGTGTACTTCACTGGAAAAGCCACCAGCTTTCCTGTGCTTGTGAGAACTTCCACAAGGTAATGACCTGCAGATGAAACTGCTCATCAAACAGATGGAGATGTTGCACAAATGTATTAGTGCATCCACATATACCTCAAATGCACTGCTTTGATGCTCCCACCATTTATGCTACCCAAGAAAAGACAAGGCCAAAGGACTGAGATGGAATTTGTACAGATCTATTCATTTATACTCAGCTCTTTGACTTCATGTGGCAATGCTTGAATCCTAGAATGCATACTATACCTACAGTCCAAAAGGATCAACAAATGCGTAACGCAAAACCCTCACGTACAAAGATAACACACAAAGTACAACGATTATGAAGAAAGTATCACAGTATATTACTACCAGGCACCACACTAAAGAAAGCAACTGGCTTTACTACAGTATTTTCAGAACTAGTCATTAGTTAATTAATAATTTTGTTACTAAAAAAGAACCACTAAAACAGTGTTGGAAGACATATTACACATAACTTACACCACATAAACATTCTAAGTAAAGAATGCTACAGCAACAGTTCACAGTATTTGCAGTGCTAATCCAAAATTATTTAAAAAATACTTTTGTCTAAATAATGGAAGAGATATAACCCTCATCACAAAGTTAGGTAAGTGCTAATGACAACGGGTTTTAAGAATAACAGTCCTTCAAATCCAAACTTCTCTGCAGCATTTAGAATTTAACAGTTTGGAACCTCTGTCTGCCAGACAGTGAAGCCCAATTCATTTCAACAAACAAATCAAGTTCTTTTTCCTGGTCAGAGATACTTGTACTTTCTAAAAGAATTCTTTTCTGCAACTCAAGTTGTAAAATACTATGTAGTAGTTCTAGCTAAAGTTCTTTTTTTTTTTTCCCCCCAACTGAATTTATTTTCTGAGTGCAGCTGACCAATACTAAGCATCTCATTCCTCTGAATTGCAATTTTTCACTGCCTGACATGCAGCTCCACCCCACTGCCCACCTTTGAAATAAATCATCCATTCTAAAACTGACACTGCTGTTTTAAAAATCTTGCTGTCCACTGCCAACAACATCCTGCAGCAAGAAAGCTCATGACAAACACCATCACTTTCCCACCACTTACTTCTGGAACCTGTTGACACCCTCTTTAAATCTAGTACTTGACCTTACCCTGCTGGGAGTTTCTGACAATCTGCAAAACAGATCTCCCACTATGACAAATTCTGAACAGTCAATATGTGAAAATTGTAGTGAAAATAGCCAGCTGCACAGAGATTTGTAGATGCTGAATAAAAGTATGCAAATATCCTGCTGCACTGCAGCTCAAGGAGAAGTTTCATGATCACTCTACACTGATGTGTCCTGCTTCTGAGCAGGGTAAGAGCACCCCACCCTCAGCTTCCATGCACATGTCCCTGTCTGCCTCCCTGTGCCTGCTCTAGTGCTTGTGTAATACCAGGAGTGGGACTAGAAAACTGATCTAGCTGAAAACTAATCACCTTTTTTGAGTAAGCTCATACTTCAGCTGGTTTAAAATGATCACCAAGTCGTTCCTTTCTCTTTTTACCAGCAAAGACGGAGAACTAGGATGTTCTAAATCATCTGCATTGCCACAAAATGCGGATCTTGTTAGACAGACTCTACAGAGGTATGAAGATCCAGCTGCAAGTAGGGTGGGTAGGTATAAAGGTAAAAATCAAAGAACTGAAGAAACATTTTTATTATTTAGAATGTTTAAGACAGTGAGTGGGAGAGCCAGAGTGAGTTTTGTGCACTCATATACAGAAAATAGGTAAAAAAAGCTTCAGAAAAAGAGGTCAACAAAAAAACTTTCAAAAGAAATATAGAATTGTAACACACCAAAGTGTGATCCATTTTGTAAGTGACCTGTTCTCTTTTTCCATCTCTCCACTTTTCAGGATACAACACTCATTCCACCCCCACAAATAAATAAAAAAGAAAAATATCAGAGGACAAGACACTGAGTATGTCTCAAGGTGGTGGTGTGGCGGTGAGAGAAATGCTGCCCCCCAGTGCTCCACACCACCCGCAGCAGCACAGCCATTCCATGGGAAGCGGCAAACAGCAGGTTAGGTTGGACATTTGAACTGTAGCTTGCTACAGTAGAACTAGCATCATTCAACCCTGCAAACATCCAGCTACCAGCTGGAAAGCAATAAAAATCTCTACAGAACATTCCACCTATGCAGAAAATCCTTTCTAGATCTCCAAACTGGAGATCAGCCTCATCTTCAGGTTCACCAGAGATCACCTGGCAGCATCCACAAACAGGAGGTGGCTGGAGGAGGATCTGCACTTAGCATATCACTCCCATAACAGCCAAAAGTAATGGTACCCTATACCCAAAGCTTTCTGTTGTCTTAGAGTGCTCATCTTGCCTAAGTGCAGCTGGTTTGACTCCAGTCTTCAGAGGCGAGGCAGGAATCTCAACTGGCAAGACAAAAATGGCTTTCTAGTGTATCTATTTGCAATATATTTTTTTAATATCCTATCGATTTAGAACTGCTTTTCATTATACTACTCTCCTGGACACGTACAATAAACCCCTCCTTTTAAATAATGGTGTCTGCAAAACAAATGGCCTGGAATACACAATGCAACCACCAAAGCACTGCCAGCAATCATTTCTCTCCAGCTGAGCTACAGGAAATGAAGATTTAGCTCAAACTATCTGGATCCTAAAGAAGTACAGCATCCAGAAGTGCAAGAGAATGGGACTCAAAGTGCTGTCAGCTTCATGTGAGAACTCAGGACACCAGATACGTCCCAAATTCAGAACCTCATAAGATTAAGCTCAAAATTTCAGCCAAAGCTATGTACCATTTGTCTGGGTTTTCTTTAAAAAAAACCCAGACGTTTAGTAAACACACCTTCATATCCTGCTGTGTTAACCACACAGAGCGGCAATGAAAATGATGTGTTCTGAGATCCAGCTCACCACTTGCCAATACCAATGAAATCACAAATATGGGGATCTAGATTTTCCTGTGTGTATGAAGTTAAAACTTATCTCTATTTCTTGTGACATCTTACACATGCATATTTACTGATTACAAACCAGTTAACTGCCACAGAGCTGTATCATTTTCTTGTCAGTGCCTGCCCATATGTGGTCAAAGCAGTACATAGTTTAGGCCTATGCTAAGCCTGAAAAACTTTTATCATCTCTGAGTCACAGAGACCCATGTCTCTTACCTGGCTTACTTTTAAAAATTCCTACCCTTTTTTCTCACTGCTCTCCTGCAGAGTACCCTGGATTGGTGTATGGGCTACTGCATTTGAATAGAGAAATTGGTCAGCGGAGTCAGTCTATAAAGGGAAACTCATAATATTCCCTTGTTTCCCTGTCTTTATGCTTACTTTTGCAGAATATGACATAACATGTCATCTTGAAAACCTTCTTTGCCCTCTGTCCAATTAGGCTGAAATCAATCTTCTGGTGATACACCAGCTGTTTGCATAACTTCTGTTTCCAAAGGAAATCAAGCTAAAAAGAGCGAGAAAGGCTAAAAGTACAGGTAACTTACCAAATCAATAAACTCTATTGCATGTGCTGCTTCTCCTTGAAGAGAGGAACAACACAATGAATGACAGTTATATTTACTTTGGAACCACAGAGGTTACTAAGTTAACTGTGGTGGAGAGTCCAAAGTAAGATCATCTGTATAGCAGCTCTCTCAAAGGCTACAAAGGCTGGATCATGGATTCATTACTGCCAGAAATGTTCCAGGGGATGCATGAAAACCCAAATGGAAAACCCCAGTACTAAAGTAAAATAAAACAAAGTAACGTAACATAACTCTGAGTTTTCTCTCTGGGTTCATAAATCGAATATGTACATTGAACAAACACAGAAAAAGAAAACAACAGTAAAGAAAAAGGCCAGATATTTTAAATTGCTCTTTCTATTAATAGTACGTCCTGTTTTCATTTTGGCCATGCTTGTTTCTCCAACTCTTCTGCTTATCCAGCTGTAGGTTGTTAAGATTGTATCTTGCCGCTATTATGTCTCAGAGGAAATGCTTTGATAGGCAATTTAGGGGTTTTTTTCCTATTTAATATGGGAAAGTTTTGTGGCTTTTTTCCTATTTAATATGGGAAAGTTTTGTGGCTTTCAAAACCAAGTAAGACTATTTCCAGTCACAAAAAGATGCATCAAATCTGCAAAATCAGTAGCTTCACAGAACAGCTGAGGTTGATCCTTCACATGCCTTGCGGCATAGGGGAGCATTTCACGTGTATATGTACACAACATGCTCTTGAGATCACTTCATTCTGAAATACACTAAATTTAAGAGGCATCTATGCCCATACACAGCTTACCCCAACATCAGTCAAATTACACTGCAAGCACTACATCAACAACAGTTGTGTTATGTGCTGTGTCCAGTTAATCAAAGTCTCTCTTTAAGATGCAAGAAGGAGGTAGAACTTGCAGAGCTCAAGCTGTGAAATTCAATCTTTAGAGACCCAGAGACCATTATCTACAGACACAAGCTTCTCTGAGGCATTCTTGGCATCAGCATGTGCTGTAGTATCTGGCTTATACAAAGTGAGAAGCATAAAATGATGCACCTGCATGCTCATGTGCGGTGACTTTTTTCTAGTGTGGTTCATTAGCTTTACAGAATTTTAGGAAATAAATATGAGAACAGTGGATAACTATGGCTCAAGTGGAAAAAGTCACAGAGTGGAGCAGCATACATGTAGTCAAATTCAGTCTGGTATGAAGTACACACTACAGAACTCGACTGAGGTCATAAAAGAAATTAAATTCCTTCTGCTAGGCCTGGATTTTTCTAGTCCATAGTTCTATATTCCAGCATGGAAAGATGAAATAGCAGCCTCACCATTTCTTCAGATAAATACTTAGTGACGCTTTTTTCCCCTGAACTCATTAAAAAAGTATAAACAAAAATAATTGCTTCTCTAGCCAGTTAGTTTGACACAACTTTGGAACTATGTTACACATAAAGCTGAAAACTAAAAACCTCAACAGCTGATGAGCTTGGCTCCACCAAAGAGTAGGTGGGAAAGTGCAAAGACAGTGCAAACAGAGCACCAGGCAGATTTGTCCGCTCAGTAGACAAAATAATCCACACTACATCCACTAACAACATTCATGGAAGCAAATAAACACAGACTTTACCATCATATCGGCTGGGAGAATCACATGCTTTCTGAGGGGTTGCCACTCGCAGGAATATCTGTTGCCTCCATGAATGCCGTCGAGTCCTTACAGGGCTGTCCTCACCAATGGCCTGCTGGCTGTGTTTGGATTCGTAGTCACTAAAATTGCGAACACAGAATGGCTTGTGAGTAGCTTGCCTGAATCTGCTAGCAACGGTGACACAGTCTTCAGTGAATATAACAACAGTGACTATCAACTAAAGAGTGCGGTGTGCTATGCACATGCTGGGTCCAGCTCTTAGTGTTAGGAAAGTGAAGCTTGCTTTGTGGCAGCAGGCTTATACGAGGCTGCAAACATCACACAGGTTCACCAAAAGGGGCTGACAGCTCTGTGCAATCTGCTTTCTCCAATTTTAATCAATTCTCAGCTTTCTTTGCAGCAGTGTATGAAACACAATGCATTGAAGACACATACACCACAATGTATTTTTACCATTCTATTTTAATGCCACCAAGAAAATCTAGTAATTATTCATAATCAACACCAACTAAACTTGCAACCTTCTGTGAACTGAATATGTAATATATTCGTCCAGAACAGAGACTAAGAGCAAAATTTTAACCTTTGTGTTCAGAAGCCACCATTTGAAATAGGCAACAAACTTGGGAATAGTGTTCATGAACCTTGGATGTTACTTCTCTGATGTAATCCATAAACTACATACAAAACTTTTTATTCAGAATATTAAATGAAATAGTGAACAGCAATACTGTTTTCCTATTACAAATCCCACTAATAACTTTTGGCCATTACATCTTTAAAATATTTATTGCTTTATGGAAGCATAAATGGAATACGCTTTGGAATACGCCATTGGCTAAAGGCTTGGATGACTCTTTGTTGAAGCTGTAAGGGATAAATGAACTTCAAATAGCTCTGGTAGAAACTGGAAGGAGCATTTTAGAGTCATTCTCTCCTTCCAATTTTGGGATACTGACACTACGTAGGATGAACCATGTATATTCTCTTAACTGAAAACTGCTAATACAGTTCATTCGCAGGAATAATCACAGAAGTGCATAGGTGGAAGTTGCATGATCATTGTAACATCAAAATGGCTAAGTTCTGCAATCATAACAGGAAAGGAATCTGGTATAGCTTCATCCTTTTGACAGCAACCACATGCAGAATACATGGAAGTGAACTGTTGCACTAATCAGATTTTGCAAGTGCAAGAAGCATTTGAAATAGATGAAAGAAACCTTTGAAAATACAGTTTTACCTGCAGGCTTTAAGAGAGAACCCTACCTTGTGCTCCTAAAGTCACAGGTGTTATTTTCATCTACAGGAGCCAGAAATTTTAAGAAATTTGGCACAGAAGAGGAAGAATGAAGCTTTTTCCTTAAGGCAGTACGGTAGGAGATGCTGAGAGTGCAGTTGGGAAAAGTATAGTTTAGAACAAAGAAGTAAAAATCCACAGAATAAAAATAATACATACTGAAGGTCTGAATGTCAAGGAAACCAAAGTCAAAACTGAAGCTGCTAACAAAGCGCTACTTTGAAATACATATTTGTTTGGGCAAACTAAAATGTTCCAATAAAAATAAATGTACTTCCAGTAAAGTTGTTATTCTTTGCTATATCCCAAGATTTTTAGTTTATGTTTCAAGTAAATTTCTTTAGTAAGAACTGATGCCAACTTTATCAATGCACATTTACTTAAATACCAGTTTCAATGACTAAGTTGGTGGGAAAAGGTTAGGAAAAGCTGACACTGATTATCATTGTAGTGGCAAATGAAAACTAAGACTTTGGCAAAAAACATTTTGTGAAGCATTAACAGACAAGCTTGGAACTTTTAAGTAAAAAGCTGAGCCTTCTGACTGATCATTTAGGGCTGTGGCTGTATTTATGCAACAGACAGGAGCACTAATCAAATTTCATCAGCAGTCTTCTGGACAACATAATTTTGCTCTTTCTTTTAAAATAACAAGCCCCCAACATGCTCAGAAGAATGCCAATAGGATAATGAACAGGTTTTACACAGAATTAAAAGATATAAAATTATTTGGCTAATGATACTACAAGACCATTTCTCAGAAGACTACACACAAATACGTGAGTAGAAGAATTTACCCCTGAAAAAGTAAGCTTAAGAAAGAACTGCTTCTGATAAACCATAAATTATATATCTGGATGGCATTTAGCACTGTCTCCTGAAGATGTGAGGAGGATGGGGGCTACCCTAAGATAAGCATTAGTATGAAGTCAAGCTGTTCTTTAGCAGCTGGTACTGAGCATGAAGACAGGTTTTGCTTAAAATCATATTGTAAACTAATCACCATTACATGGTAATTTCATTTACAGAATACAATCAACTTGGGTAGTTTGACTTTATTGATTTAAACTCATTAACCCATTAGATACCCCTATCAATTTCTATTTTCAGTCCTGTTGCTTAGAGGTGTGATATGGTATACCCTTAAATGACGGAGAAAGGTAAGAAGTTGCTATTCTGCATGCAGAATCATTACCAAATCTACTTGGAAAAATCTACTTTTGAGAGTTCAACCTTCAGGATTCAAGTAAGTCTTACTAAAATGAAGAGTAAACTCATTTCCTACACCATACTTTGAGGTGAAGCTAAATTAAAGAGATGCTAGTTCACGAATACAACTGAACAGGTGAAACAAGGTTCTCAGTTACGTATTTTCTCAGGGTCAGAAGAATCAACACTTTTGGGAAACAGAAAACCTTTACCTGAGAGAACAAAACAAAACAATAAACAGCAACAGCAGTAAGAATTGCCTACCAATGGTCAATGATTCTTAACAGCACTTCCAAGGACGTTCAGTCTCATCAGCCTTTTGAACTAAGATAAGCAGTTTTAGCTCAAGGGGTTACGGAGTTTCATGATTCAGATTTTTAGGGAGCTACTTGTTTCAGGTTTTCGGGGAAATGATGGGTTAATATCCTTTCCTCAATGTTCTCTATACGTAAACAATTTCTAAGAAAGGAGGCACAGAAAAGCATCATTTGATATGGCTCTAAGTAAACAAAACAAATACATCCGCTGGTGGTGAGTTGAGCTTTTTTGATTGTTTATTCTTGGGTTTTGGGGGGAGTATTTTTCTGTTTGTGGGTTTTGGTCAGTTGTAGATTGTTTGTATTTTTTTTTTAATTGGCTCTCCACAATCCTACTTCTTGCCCCATCTAGTTAACTTAGCCAATTTGCCCTTAATGTCAGGCACAAAAGAGTAGCAATATGTTTGTGTGTTACCACAAACAAAGCAGAACAGAACCAAATGATTCAGGAGGGACAGAGTGAGCTAGATCACAGGTTCTTGGCAACTCATTCTTTGCACAATTTGAGTAGTGCTGCTGTCTGCTGCATAACAACAAGTTCCTTTAGAGCCAGTTGTTCCAAAGCAAGTCATGTGTCCATGTGTCTGGAAGAATTTCATATATTAAACAAAAAAAATTTGTTAGGTAGCAGCTCTACATTAAGTATTGGAGCAGTTAAGAATCCCCTCTCCCATAAAAATCTATGACCTTCGATCAATATTAAATTATTTATGCTAGAGCTTCATGTTTATGACACGGTAAAACAAACACTACCCCAGACTATGCTAGCTAGCTCACCTCTTTTGTGCAAAATGCCCACTTTGTTCTCCGCTTGAATTATGCCTTAGATATTTAAAGAAGTTGGGCGAAGAGGCCGAAGGGTTAAGACGAGCTAGAGTAGGAGAACGCGCAAGTTGACCAGAAGAACTTTCAGATTCACCAACAGATGCGTTCAAACCATATAGTGAGATTCCAACCAGAGTGATGAAGTTGAAGTAGCACAAAGAACAAAACAAAGTAAGAGAGGAAAAGGGGTAAAGGGCAAGGGGGGGGGGGGGGGAAAGGAAATCACTTCTCTACTCTTTGAAAAAGACGTGGCATAGACAAATGAGCCAGTTCCTATGTTTTTCATAGTTAATGCAGTAACTGTAAGAGGCCGAACATTTTAACCCGATCAGCAAAGTCCCAAATACATATGTACAGGCTTCAGCAAGGCATTTAAGCATATGACTGTATTTAAACTCCCAAAAAACTGTCACTGACACACCCGTTTCTTCTCCCTCATACACACTTCCCCTTGGTTTCTATGATAAAGCCAGGCATATGATCAAGAGTTCTAATGGATAAGAAGTTAAAATACTATGTAAAGACCTGAATTTACTTACACTTTGGAAGCAATTTAAGAATTAAGGTAAGCTGTTCAAAAACACTTATAAAATGTGCAAGACTTGTTAAAAGTCTGTAATTCCAGTGATTTTTGAGAACTTTAAGTATACGTTTCTTCTAAGTTTTCCATTTCCCCTGGTTCTATACATTTGCTACAAAAGGGAAGCAGTGATTTCTTTTTGCTTTGAGTTATGTGAGGAAGTAGGCACACTCAGGTGTTACTAAAAATTACATGATCAAACCCACATAAAAATAACCAAGGAAATTCAAAATTTACTTAATTTCTAGCTGCATTCCTACAGTACAATAAGAACAGATTGAACAAGAAGCTACAAATAACAGGGCAACTCTCAACAAACACCACAAGTCTTAAACTGCACTACAAAAACATTCTAGTATTTTAGAATTAAAAGGTTCAAAGAAGGGACAAAAAGGCAACCCAGGTCATGTTTCATTTCAAAGACTATAATTCTCATTTTTTCCACTGTCATCACCTATTGCAGGCATGTTCTTTTACTGTCCTGCCTCCTGCAGGGAAAAAATGAGCTGGAACACATACAGATTTCCTAATAACTTGTGTAAATGAGCAGTTTGGCAGCAAAACAGAAGCCTACAGACAGAATGTTTCCATAGTAATTAGGAAAAGCCAGCTAGGCGGGGGGAAGAAAACTGCCATAAAGTTAAGAAGAGGCTATAGAGATGTGGAAGCAGGCTTTTCAAGGAGGACAGCTTGAAGAATATTAGCATGAAGGCAAGCAGTAGCTTGTTTTTATGAGTAAAATCTGCACAGGCTTATTGAAAAGCTAGACAGGAGCCCCACCTCTATCGAGAATTAGGCAATTTATTGTCAGTTTCTGTGTTATTTTGAAGTCACACATGAATACACCAACTAGTAAGGTTTTCAGGATCACAAATGCTACTGAAATTTTCTCTATACACAATAAGAAGTAACATTTCTTTATACTGCTTGCAGATCAAAACAAACAACATTAAGGAATACTGACTGAAAAAGTATAATAAAACCCTGTAGAGGCAATCCTGTGTTGAACTTACACTTACACTGTGGAACTACAACATCTCATATTTTCTCTCCTGTCACAGGGCTAGAAGTGTTTTTAAACAGAATACCTACGAAGCTGTAGTGAGTGACACTGCTGTGATACATTTCTTATCCATTAAGAGGACATACCTGGTATGCAATTATCATCCCAAAATATGACCTCAACAAACAAAATCATAGCCTGCTTTTAGTAAGTCTTACTTTCTTTTGTGAGGAGTCTCTGTGCTCACTGAGTGATACCTCATAAGTTTCCTCTGGGGAACAGACGGTGATGTTTCAACAGGTACCAGAGATTCCTGGCTTTCTGTTGGCAAATGACTCAGTGTGTTTGCTCGCCTCCGAAAGCTTTGCTGAGGTAACGTAACAGACTGCTCAACTGGAGAATCATCTGCATCGCTGGAGAGATCACCCACTGATCCACTGGTCTTGACAGCGTTTTCTGTAGGAAGCGCAGGAAGTCTGTCTTTCTCCTTTTCACACAATGGTGCTTCCTAGCAGTGCAAGAAATAAGGTTATCAATCTTATCAAGAGCTATCAGTCTTTGAGGTTGCAGTCTCATAATCTCACGTCTCATTATTCACATCCCAGAGATCTGCTTTAAGCTTGCACAGTTTTATCATGATAGCCTAAAGAAAGAATCTTTCATGTTTTATGTCTTTGTTATTAATTATTTAGGTCAGCAAATTACAGTCTCCATTTTACAGAGGAAAAGTAATTTTGAGAGTAATTGTATTTTATGGTATGTTGAATACAACTCAGAAGAAATGGGGTCAGAACAGTACAGAAGAGTCAGTTTTGGGTAACAGTGACAGTAATGAAAAGGGTGACATTTCAGAGTACTACATGATTGCACCCATCTAAGAATATAATATTCCCATGACTAGATGCCTGTTTCAGTCCAAACCCATGCATTTTTCTTCATTCCCCACCTCATGTGTTTCTTGCAGAGCTGGCCATTCTTTCAAAACATAAGCAGAAAGAACAGATTCTTGATTACCTTAAGTCATGAGTCCATAGGTGACTAGGCACTAGAAAAAAATCAATAGCTGTATCCAAACCTGCAGAGTACTAGGATGCCTCCATGGAAGAAGACTTGCTTCTTCTATGATGCTTGTTTATATTGTTTTATTCAGACTAAAAGCTTTCTAACCATTCAAAGGGGGAAGTTACTCGACCTCTTGTTTTGAGTTTCATGTTTCTCATTAACACAATGCTGCATTCACACTATATACTTTCAGGGCTGAAACCAACCAGATTAGGATCAGCAGCATGATAATTATTGCATTTGTTTTACTGCACATTGTTGCAAGATTCAGATGACGTTATATAATATTTTGACACATATAGACTCACACAATAAGATACATAAAAAATTTATGTTTATATACAGCACCAGGCTTTTCTAATTCAAATGGAGACCCAATTGCACTGCTCGCTTTTTACAGCATGGGAAACAGAATGAAAAGCCTGAAAGCAACTTGAAACTTCTGGAGAACAGAAATACATATTTATTAAGAGTCCCATCTTGCCAAACAGTACGGAAATCTCCAGTGAACCTCTACAGATAACATCATCCTACATGTCATCATTGTATTGACATGTCACTGCTATTTCTTAGCCTGAATGCCTGTTACTAGAGTAAACTAGGAAATTGTTTTGCTCAACTTGTCCCTCAGAGGACTCATACACATTCTAACAAGTTCCATACATGAAAAATTATTTGTATAAACAACTTACAAATTCTAAGAAACCTTAAACACTGCTTCAAGCTGGATGTCAGAGAGGAAAGGAGAATGTGGGGGGAAGGAAAGGCAGTCATTGATCCAAGAGGCTGCCTGCAATGAATGCAGCCCTGTCACCCCTCAGGGGGACTTGGCACAGGAATAAAGACAGAGCCTATGGATCAGCAAGCGGCAGCAGGACTCTTAGGTAAGAAAAGGATATAGCTTCCCTCCTTACTCTGTGATACTGTTTTTATCATATTGTTTGACTGTTCTGGGGTTTATTTCTTTTCACACACATACACAGTTAGCTCGTTTAGTCCCAAAAAATAATTGAAACGAAATGCAAGATATTAGAACAGAACAGTTATATGAGCAGTTGGTAACCACATTCCACATCTGACTAGTTTCAAGAAATATTATCTGAAGTTTCAGGAAATACTCAGGATATATTATCTGAAGTTTTCAAGTATGCACATTCACCTCAGGCTTTACTTACTTTACTTGTGCTGCTTAAGGAACTGGACATGGAGCTGTCCAAATCCACAGCACCAGCACTGTCTGGCAGACCTCTGGCTTTACTGCCCTGCAGAGATAAAGCACACCAGCTGTTAGGACTATGATGTATAGGGCATACCAAAGAAAGATTTGTGTAGCATAATCAGGATTTTTAATTTTCACAGACAGAATCAAATTAAATTTAAAAAAATATATATAACGAAAAAAATACAAATTGGATACACAGCAAAACATAATTTATGGTATTATCATTTCAATGCCTACAAATCAGAAAGCATAAATATTTTTGCATACTCTGTTCAACAATATCTTGCTATAATGTTTTTATGTAACCAAGAGAAATATCAAGAAACATACTGATGGGTTCTTATATGCTAACACAACTATGGAGTTTCTATCTCCCTCATCTTAAAAGGTATGATTTTTTTATGTTCTGAAGTTAAGGTTTATGTTCTCTTTGAGCTATTATTCTAGGTAAAATACAAAATGTTGTTATTCACAATAGTGACTATTCTCTCCCTGAAGATCAGGCAAAATGCCTCAGATCTAATCAAAATAAAGAATTTCTATCAGAACAGCCATGACAACAAAAATGCAACCAATATATGCAAGCACATCTGTGCTTATGTGAAGACGGCTTATGCCAGTCAGGACAAATTGGCAAAAATTAGAACAGTAGCTACTATAGTTTGTGTAACACCACTAACATGTTTCATAACTGAACACACTCACAGGAGGATTTTTCAGAGGTGAACTCTAGAAATGCTGGCTTGGAAGTAATGAGGGGAGATATTCAACTAAAAATCTTCTCTATGTGCATAATAATAACAGGGAGAACACACTTTTGCTTTCATTTGTTTCATGGAAGCAGGTTAGATACAATGGCTGAAACAAGCTTTGAAAGCCTTGTTTTGTCACTATTAGTTGCATGTCTATGAGCCAATAAACTGTACTAGGTCTTTGTTCAATTTAACTGCTGATGAGAAATGACTGCCAAATTTTTGTTCCTTTAATACTTGTTTGGCATCCAACCTGGAAGGATAACAAATATGACTTTTCTATCATTCAATTAAATAAAACAATGAAATTATGTTCAGAGGCAATAAACATGATAATACTTACACGTGACAAAATGCTTTCAAATGATTCTGTCAGAGATCTTTTTGCTTTGTTCTTTAACATATCTAATCTGAATCTCGAAGCACTGCTGGGCACTTCATTGACAGCATTCTCAGTAGGGGGTTGTGAAGTCTGCAAGTGTTTAAAAATATAAATGTGAAATACTCAATGGCATGAAGCAGGAACTCAGTGAATAGTCTGAAGACTTCCATAACCTGGATCAATACTTTCTGCTGGTGTCCTTGGCATTTTATGCCTTTCAATCTTATACTGAAGTTTAACAAACTATCCTAACATAAGACCAAGAAATCTCCTGAAGGAAATGTCTTGAGTGTTGTAGATTCAGAAGAAGTGCCCCTTCAATAGGGATAAATTTTATGTCTGTATTGGCAAATTCTAACAACAAAGTACAATTGTACACATTCCAAATGTAAAAGTGTAATAGATAAGAGCTTACTGAATGGATTCAACTTTTCTTCAACCAAGAAATTAACCAAAATGGTGAAGCTCGTCATTAACAAGAACTCTCAAGTATCTCCATTATATTAAAATGAGGCTTTTTAAGGGCCAGAAAGATGTAACACAATCTAACTCTTCTACACATTTCACTAGTAGAAATACTTTCATCTTAAAGCTAACAGCCCACTGAGAATTGTTTTTTAAATAAATATTTCAGTCCATTTTTAGTGCTTGAGAAGACCAGTGTAGCAAATGCAAAAATGACACTATGATGCAAATATTACCATCCAAACCTAATGCCTACAGTTGATACCAGAGCATAATCTTCAGTGTTATTTTTGGGGTTCATCTTGAGGCTGCTCTACCTTTTTGGCTCTAACTTCAGAGATCTGAATGCTTATTTTCTTTTTACCTTCACTCATTTTATTTTCAAAGGACAAATTGGATGCTGCCTGCTATTACATTCTTATGAAAAAGACACTTAACTTGAAGGTCATTTTTATTAAATATGATCCACGTACTAGTATCACTTTATTTATTTATTTATTTACATTTTTTTCCCTCCCCTGGTTTAAATACTAGGAGAGGAAAAAAAAAAAAAAAAAAAAAAAAAGAGAAATGTAGGAAAGTTAATACCTTTGCAGAAAAGAAGGGAACAAGGACATCAGGGTGTCATAGGTTAATGATTGCCGAGACAAGTAACACTGCCAGTGTACATGTTCAAAGGTATCTGCTATTACACAGCTCTGGAGACAAATTATCAGAGTAAATATAAAATGTTGTGCTAAGACAAATGATGGGCTAACGGCAAGTCAGCTCTGTTCTTAGAGCATTGGCATCTCTGCAAATGTGAGATTAACCAATTTTGGTTCCAGGAACTGAGCAAACAGATTGCAGCAGGCCTTAGGGATTTTCAAATCACACTGAAGACACATTAAGATATTATCTTGCTTCATATATCCCTATTTCCAAGCCATTCATGACTGACAACTATTTGATAATCAGCTGGCGTTAGACCAAATAAAAATATTTTAGGTACCATGATAGAGGACCTCAGGCAATGTTTCTTCCTGTCATACCACAACTACAATGTTTTTTTCTTATAAACATATTTCTGGTGAGATGCCCAAGGCAAGAAATCAGAGAACAAAATATGCAGAGTTTTCTTCCTGCTCTTTTGGGGAGGTCAATAATTAGCCAATAAGCCATAAAGAAGAGATTAGCAAAGTGAGCAAACAGTAAATGAAGACTTGCTGTTATGTCCCAGATTTCTTCTGGGTCTCATTACACTCCATATACTCACTTGCTAGTTCATATCACAAATAGCCAACAGCTGTCATCATGGTGGAATTACTGGCCAGCAGTGGTGGGACAGCCAAGATTTTTAAAAGGGTCAAATAACTGGAACTGAAAGTTTCCAGAGAACAGGTGCTGATCCTCTTTACAGACCGCCTCAAGGTGTCTCAAGTTAGTCACAAAGCAAGGCATCCAAAATCACTAATCCCTTCTGAAAAATCTTAACTCTGCTGTATACATAGCCACTTAAACAGCACTGATACAACCTGATAGAGAACGAAAGGTAACTCTGCTCCATAGAAATGGATGAGTCACAGATGTGGTTTCTGCAGCAATCTTACTCAGCTCCTCCTCCTCGAGGCCATTTCAAATGGCGGTTTGTACGCAAGTAGTAACTTCCAGCTATTAAGTAAATGTAATAGTCTTTATCAAGAAACAAATCCCCTCTGTTGTCAGGACATTGACTCACACAGACAGCGGGATGGCAAATGCCACAGACTATCTGAGAACAATTACACATTTGTTCTCTCACATACAATGAATTTTCATTGCAGTGATAAGAAAGCAATAACCAAATCAGTGGTCTACCTTGTTTGCATCTGTCTCCTAGGCCTGAAATAAGACTGTACTGGGTACCTCAAAATCAGATATGTCTGTTGTGGTGCAGAACAATTGCCTATGAATCATAAGCAAAACCAGTGTTCACCACTTCCTACAGTCAGAAGTTCCAAAATGACAGTGATGGAAATTTGCCTTTGGAAAGGTATAAAAATGGAAATGGATCCCCCCCCCCCCCCACA
>NW_009918789.1:82475-88134 GCF_000696875.1 Nestor notabilis
CCCCCCCCGAATCCCCCTTACATGAACTAAAACTGAATGATTACTTACCTGTTTTGCTTCTCCAACATGGACATGGTCCTTCTGTTTTTCTTCATACATGTTTCTCAAAACAGAGATAACCAACTCATTCTCTTTTTGATCATTGCTTGGTCTTAATTTCTTTAATTGAAAACACCACAAGTACAGTAATTATATATTTGTATAACAGTTAGCAAATAACCACTCTTTTCATTTTGTCACTGTCAGTACACCATTAATGTAAGAACCAGTTTAACTTGGTTAATGCTACTGCTCCAGTCCACCAGAGGACACCAGTGTCCCAGGCAAAGCAGCAACACAGCTAGGGAAACACTTGACCTCACTTTGTACACAACCCTATTTACATGAAAAGACAACTCTGGAGGTATTAAATTGCCACAAGCATATTAAGACATAAAAAAAAATTTTTGCCAATCTGCTTTTGATGTAAAGAAAACCAAAACACTGTGGTTCTGATGCACAACCCTTCTCCTAGGAAACGACATAGGTATTTTAAAAATTAGTGCACAAGGTGAAATTATTTTTCTCTGCTGCATTCTATTCAGATCTGAATTATTGTAAAAGAAAATGTTTTTTAGAACAAGTTATTATAGAATTTAATCCCAGAAACCTAACTTTTGAAAAGCATATGCTGTTTAAAGCCTACTGATGTCATGCAGCAGATACAGTATGAATTAGGCAATGCCAAGGTAGCACATCATATTAATAAAAATATCCTTGGAAAGACAGTTATCTAAAAATGTAAATCATGGTTACAACATATGGAGCTGTGAGAATGCTACAGCTAAAATTTCAGGCAGTTCAACTCAAAAAATCAGCTGACAAAGACAGGCAGGAGAGACATACCCTTGGTTTGACCAAGTTAATCATTTGCAGACAGCAATTAACAGTTTCCCATGACTACTAGAAGGCAACAGTGTCAGCCAGCTGCTGTATACTAAGAAATTACTTAGCTCATGAATCAGTCCCACAAAGTAACTTCCAAATTTGGTACTGGATGATAAACTGCCACAAGGAAACTGAAATGACTCAAGAGAGGAAGGAAACAGTATTTTTAAAAAGTCTGAAATTTCTTAATCTTCAATAGTGTGCCAATCCCAAAGACATTTCCTACAACATTCATCATCTGTCTTACATCCAGCTATGCTTTCCCCTGTGCTAAAGTGGATTTAATACAGAAGACAAAGTTAAACTTTTTTAGTTAGTTTGACAAGTATTAAGATTAAGGATAAATTTTAGGCAGGAAATTTTCTGATCTGGGAACGTTACAGTAATTTGGTTTGGTCAAATTAACAACTGAATGTTCTCATAGTATAAGTTATTTTTCCTTCACCTACAAAAAATGTGTGCATTTTTACTCAGTGAGAAGTTGACGTTCTCATTGAAAACAAGTAGTATTACGGGGAAAAAAAAAGTAAAATAAGCCATTTTCATAAAAAACAAGTTTTTAACAGCTGTAAAAAATATTTAAATTAAACCACAAGGTGACTAACAGTCTATTAAATGAAGATAATTCACAAAAGAAAAAAAACTTTGGTGCTTCATGCTGATGTTACCAAAAAGTATCTATTGTTCTAAAATCTTGTAGGAAACACAAAACCTACCTTAACCTCTTCAAAAACAGAGGCCTGCTCCTGGTTACTTAGTGTTGTTAGATGCTTTTGTAGTTCTAGTTTAGTCTTAGAAGGGTGTAACCCTGCCAATAAGAACAAAAAGGAACAAATCACAGGGTCAAAATTGTCAGAATTAATCAATCAACGTAAACATGCACACAATTTAAGCCAAAGCTTGTCAGGTATTTGAGCTGACCCATTGCAGTGATTTCATAATGGGACATTAGAAAGAACTCTAGGTTAATTTAAAGCTGTTAGTGAACTCATGTCTTTAAAATGAGGGGCATGAACTCTGTAATGAGGAGATTTACTGAGCACAGACCAGGATTATACTCTTAGCTGAAGATTCCATTATCAGACAAAATAAAATAAACCCACAATCCACTGCATTTTAGCATACTGCTTTGCTGGTGGTTTATGCAGTACTATTTAGATTTTGCTAATAGTACAAATATGATTTCTATCGATTTTCTTCAATTTTATACCTTAGCCTCTTCTGAAAAAGAGTATATCTATCCCATGTTAGTAAAATTCTTGCTTTGCCTCTCGCTAACAACATTCACCGACAGACCAAAGCAGACTACTCTCTCATTCAGATTATTTTTCCTGCTCTCATCCTGGATTAATTTCCCTTCCTCTATTTTCTGTGGAAGAAGGGCAGACCATCAACAGTATTTTGTACTTCAGTTTCTGATCATGGCATTTCTCCTTCAGAAGCAGATGATCTGTTTAACCAGATGGCATGATTAAAGGCATTAAGAATTCTTTGCCTTTAAGAAATGACTCAAAAAATCATAGCTAGCTGAAGACCAAAATAGAGTGAAAAATACTTTTGGAAGTTCTCCAGTTTCATCAAATTAATACTAGGTAGGTTTTAGTCCAACAAGCTACTGCCATGTGATCTGACAAGCTGCTTGTTGCCCTTTATTCACCCAAGAGATCACTTAAACAAAACCCAACTGTGAAATTTGCTGAAATGCAAAGAGGTTTTGTTCATTTTTTTTTTTCCCCTTGAACTTGTTTTCTGAACAACACCTACAACTCTTAACTGCTGCATTTTTATGAAGGGGCATAAATCAACACCACAAACGTGTATTAAAAGCATACTGTTCAGTTCATGCTTATGGTAGTGTAATGCCAGTATTTAAGTGGATTCCACAGGATGGGGGTCATAGCTATTGTAGCATGTATTCTTAAGAAGTCCCTTACCAGCAGTTTTCAGGGTTTACACAGCTAATAGAGCCATGCTAGCTGCAATTCAGTAATACTTAGACTCTCGATTAGTTTTCAAAAATTCAACTAAAATATAAGAAAGGAGCTTAACTTTTCTTTAGAAAATTCTAACTACCTTAAGATAACTTGACATTGCAGCCCACTAAATAAGAAGATTGGCTTTCAACCCTCCATCCCAAGTCTCAAGCTCTTTTTAAGCATTCATTCCCATAGAGTTTCACATGTAAGACTGTCCCCAAGTAAAATTGTTAGAAAAAATACTCAACCAGGAAGTTCTTTAAACCTCACCTTCTATCTTTTCACAGAGTTTATGCAAGTTTTGCATAGGACATCCTTCACAGAGCTGGGGCTGTGCCTTGGAAGTCTGCTGCACAGCAGCTACAGTGAAAGCCTGTTTCAATGTCATCATGATTTCATCAACCTGAAAACAGTAGAGTGCAAAAGAACAGAACTTCACTCCTCCACTGAGATTCTGTTTTCCTTAATACTAACACAAAAGTCATTTTAGAATGATACTGCCGCTTGTTTGGGAATGTGGTTATGATTAAAAACCAAAGCTGTTCCCCTGCCATTTCTGCACAAAAACACAAAAGCAAGACAAAACTCATTGTGAAGTCTCAACTCTTCCATGCCACCCAATTTTATTACTGTTGTCTAATAAAAGATACTACCTTTATCTTGTCTGTGATAAAAAAAGCTTACTGCAGTTGTGATGTACTGGCCTGACCTAGAACACAGTGTAGTCCAGATTTTCTGAATGGGTGCACTATGAAGAAACCCTCTTCTCAAAAAGAGGCATACAGTCTTAACTTACTTTGTCCAATGAATGAAGTTTTATTGGATTTTAAAGGGGATTTAAACTTCTGCCTTCAAAACAAATTAAAAATTCCTTTGCAGACTGCTATGTTAGTTACATTTTTGAAATAATTATATTTCTGAGTGGAGCAGGATTTGAAGACATTCAGCAAAATACAGAGCGTAGAGCAACAGAAGACTTTTAGGACCTAATATTCTAATAGAGCAACAGAAGACTTTTAGGACCGCAACAGAAGACTTTTAGGACCTAATATTCTATTAGGCACTTACCAGTGCTTCATCTGTACACTGAAACACATAGCAGACAAAGTGGAAGCCTCCATTTTCTGAAGACTCTCTGCAGATGAACCCAAAGTGATCCACGTGTCTAATTCCCTAGTACAAAAACAACAGTAATGAAGCAGTCATACGTACTTTCTATGTTTTGTGCTTGTATTTCTTCAAGTAAGAGAAACATGAAAGACCCAATAGCGTTACATATAGGTCCCATATCACTGTTACAGCTACATTAAAGTCATCTGGTCATTAAAAATCTATTGTTATAGAATCTATTACTTCATGAATCTTTTAGATTTCACTTAAATCTAAGATTGTTTGTTGGTTCTGGTGGTGTTCTCTTGTTGGAGTGGGGTTTTTTTTTCCCTTTTTTTTTTTTTTTAAATGACTGAATTAGAATAGATCCACTGGAAAATACAGGGAAGAATAAATGCTACTCAGGATGTATTTTATTCAATACTGGAAATATCAGGTGGGGAAGCTCACGTTGTTTTTTTTCTCTTTTGCTTAAGCAGTCAACAATTGCTCTACATTTCTAAGAGCAAACGAAGCAATAGTGAAAAATTTATAAACTTCTTCTCCCCCCACCCAAACCAAAGCTTGGCTAGTTAAAAACTGAGAACGTTTTAACACATTACTTAAAGATCACACACGGAACCACTTGTTTTTGCTAAAAGGCATGCAAATTCAGACACACCCTGTAACAGCAGATAAACGTTACATCAGCAAATAAATATCAGCAGATAAAATGTACATGGTAAAATGCTAAGAAGGTTTTCTAATTGCTGGGAATTTTTCTTTTATGAAAAGACTTTCAGATGAGCAGAGTTAGGTGATCCCAGTGCACATCTCCTCAGTGCACCATTCTTAGTTAAACTAAAAAAAATAGTAATCCAACAAACCACACTTATGATGATCAACTACATGCACAGTGGTAGAGACTGTTTATAAAAATTCAGTTATACTCAGCGCCATTTTAGTACCTGCTAGATGTTACATTAAAATCAGGTAAAGAGAACCAATACACAACTGTACCAATAATCGTAACGATGAATCACAGTAAATGAGATATTTCAGTGAAATGTAAACCATCTGAATATGCCAAGCAGGACTTTGCACAGCTGTGCATCAGGCCCACTGAAATCTTAAACCAGAGCTGCCCAGGGTCTTCAGTCTAGCTCATATTATTATCACTGCACACAGAAATGAGTCTTTATCTCAAAAATCACAATGCAAAGCACAAGAAAATAACCATAGTTTTACAAGATTACTGATTAACTAGCAACTTGCCAATAGCAATTACTGAAACTGCTGGGGTGGAATCCATTTGAAATGCTAGGAGACAGGAATACATGAGCATTTACAAGTGGAGAACATCAAAATAAAAATTAAAAAAATAAAAAAAAAAAAAAGAGAAAGAACACTACAATCTTACCTGAGAACAAAATGATATTTCTTTAAAGCTTTTTTCAATTGCTACTTTTTTTGTGTCAGGACTGATAAGGTAAACTTCAGACTGGCCAATCTAAAAAGAGCAAAGTAAAAAGCAAGATGATAACAAGTAACATTACACTTCCTTTTGTCTTGCTATAAAATGCTTCCTGGACATAAGTCTCAATTTTTTTTTACCTGTATATTTAGACCAATTAGTGTATTATTATCGTGTATTATTACCAGGGAAA
>NW_009918789.1:88165-105763 GCF_000696875.1 Nestor notabilis
TACAGAAACAACACTTACACAGCATTCAGAGCTCTGCACATTACTAACTAAGATTTAGTTTCATGTTTGAGACAAGAGACTGAGAACACTGTTTAATTAAATGAGAGTAATATTATACCATAAATAACTTAGTTTGCACTGAGAAAATACACTCACTCTACCTTTTCTTATTTTCTGCAGTCTTGGCACATACCACGTTCCCAAAAAGCTAATTAATGAAATTGGTTCTAAAATTTAAATCCAAGTGTGTGCCTCTACCTATATTCCATCTAATTATTTTTTAGGCTTTTATTTATTTAAGATATACTAGCTATTTAATTTAAAGGCTTTAACTTGAACTATACAAATGAGCTTACTGGAGTACATTTTCTGACTTAATCTGTGGCACATTTGTACAGCAGTGACCCAAAAGCTCATGCTAACATTTGATGGCCAAAGGACATTTTTAGGGTGAAACTGCTGTTTTCAATTTTTCAGCTTCTGGCAACATCTTTGTAACATTTTAACAGATACAATTTAAATTCCTCATAGTTTCTAGCACATCAAAAATTCTGCTATGGACAAGCCTCATGTCTGATTTTAGGGAAGACAGGTGGAATCAGGATCCATTCAGGAGCATGACTTAAAACAAACCTGCTGAAGCTTCAACCCACTATCAAATCCTGAAAGATGTACATAAAAACATCAGAAGCACCAATATGTCCATAATTTCTTAAGGAAGGTGGGAATCCTGTGTATGAATTAAGTGAGATGTGCCACCACCTCTGTATGTCTATAGATGGTCACCTTCCACCTCTTCTTTCACTTCAACCAGTCACGATGATTTTCCCCAACTCCCTACTGGTTTCCTTGTATTGTCCCCAGGCTGACCTTGCGTGTGCTCATGCGGTCATTCCTTCCAACACCTACCCAGCAGCTCCCTCCTGCTTGCTGCTGCCTTCCTCTCCCAGCAGCAGGAGGCTCCTTCTTAGCTCAGCCCCACATACTCCTTTCACACTTGATCCCAGGGCAGCAGGGATCATTTGAAGCCAACTGAAAAAGGGGGAAAAAAAGCAAAACCCAACAACACAACCCTTCCCCAACACCACCCCCCCAAAAAAAAAAAAAAAAAAAAGGCAACCAGGAGAAAAGCCTAAAATTAATTAAAAAATCCTAAGAAATTGGCTAGAAAAGCAGTTTTTCAGGAAGAGACACTAAATCTGGACTGTCTGGACAAGGTGAGGAAAGTCAGCAGATAACTCATCTCAACATTTTTCACACCTCATACACCAACTAACCTCTGCTGCAGTCCTGGGGAAGATCCAAGTAAGAACTTTAATTGCAAAAATACAAACAAACTTTTTCCTCATGATATGGAGTTACTTTTAAGAGCTTCATATGTACCCATACACAAATTGATGAGCAAAGGTGAAGACGACCTGTGCACACTGCATGCATACCGTTACTCAGAACCTCCTCACCATGGGGGATGGCTAACCAACAAACTCAGCTCTGCCACAAGCTTGCGAACACCAGAGGCACAAATCACAGTTACTTCACTTCCTTATATTCAGCTGAATTTAGACCAGCTGAATAGCAAAAGAATACAACCGCGCATTCTAAACAATATTTTCCCAGGCAAAAAGCAACCCAAGATAGAAAGCCAGATCAGCAGAACCTCACAATTGGGAAATGAGCCTGTCAGCAGGTGACTGACGTTATGTTCAGGCTGAAGCTGCATGTGTCTTTGAGAACTGCTGCATCTATTTAACATAAATTAAAAATGCACTCACTAAAGTAAGAGGATCTGAACTTTAAGCAGTCCACCTATAACATCCCTATCCCTAGAGTATGTGCCGTGAATCAATAACAGAGTCAGGATTTGTGTCTGTATTTTCTGTATGAAATACATGCTCAGGGGAAGAAAGTAAACATGCAATTGTTTTTACTGTGGCATAAAATTTCTCTCCACTTTCTTCCACTTCTCTCTCTGATGCCAGCCTGCCACAACTAACCAGAAGTTTTAAATCAGGTATAGCTAACTACACCTCTTTTTCTGTGTGTTACTTTTTACAGACAACACTTTGGCAATCCTTCTTAAAGCAACGCTTCTCTTCCCCTCCTCCAAAAAACCTGCTGTAACTGCACCCACTTCAGTCTGTTGCTGTCCTTAAAACCTCCCAGCCCCAACAGCAGCTGACAGATCTAAGACAATCTTATGATAGTTAGCCATCACAATATCAACTCCAGGTTTGCATTCTGATCACATGATACAAGATATATATATAAAATGTTACAAAACTTACGTATCAAGAGGATTATAAGAGGAGCAAATAACACATTCTTTACTCCTCAGGTCTTAAAAAATAATTTTGCTGCTGACCTATCAAGGCAAGGCATTGCTAGCCACACAAGAGCAGGTCAGCAGTGGAGGCAGGTGTGGAGTAGCCTAGGAACTTACTACACTACTCCATCATTACACAGGCATGTTGGCAGCAGGAACGCCTCCACGAATTATGCTGCCTATCATGGGACATAAAGTCTACCAGCCCCCAGTCATGGTTTAGTCCTTCTGCTCTAGTTACAGTTAACTCATTCACCTGGAAATTTATTTCTGCTGTTACTAGTTAGCGTAACTGTACATACCATTTTGCAATTGTGTAACTACCCACTAACTTGCTCCAGCTTTCCAAAAGCTGTTTTTAGAAGCCAAGTATTACAGGTAGTGCTGTTTTAAACTATTTAATATAAACTGATTTTGACTACATAAAACCATTTACACTGACTAGTAATGCTACCTAGAGAAACCGGCAAGTTTAAGTTCAGCTGTAGTAATTGCAATTAAGTTATTAAAGAAGTAACAGCCATCTGTCAGAACATCTGCTTTGGTGTTTGCCACTCCAAACTCCAAGATGAGAAAGCACCAAAAGCTGCAAATCTTGCTTTACCGTAAACAACATTGTCCGGTTTTCTGCAATGTCTGTTGGCTGCACAACACTGTGTCCATAGATAAGTTGACTTTTTAGGTTCAGTGAAATGGCATCTTCTTCAAAAGACCTGACAAAGCTGCTACTCCTTTGGCTTCCCTCTTGCAAATCCTTCTTAAAAGCAAAAGAACGCAGCCCAGGCTGGGAAAAGGATTTCCTAATTGGCCTTTTCTCCTCTTCTTCACTGACCAAGGGCTGGAAGACGGACCGAAATTTGTCACTGAAAGAGAAGCCTCCGAAGTTATTGGCAGTTTCATGTTGTTGGGATGATGAGTTGCAATCTGATTTTTTTGTACAACTTACACGATTAAATTTCTCAATGCATTCATCTATGAGTGCTGGAGGTGCATTTTTATGTGCTACTGTCACCCGTCCACAGAACAGCACCTCAAATTTTTTGGCAAACGGGTCTTCGACATCTGAGAGATTATTTTGAAACTCTTCCTGACGAGCAATTTTTCCAGCTTGTCGAATAGAGCTTATAATCTCAGGCACCTAGAGGAGACCAAAAAAATATAAAATATGAGCATCTGGTGATTTATGACAAACAGGTTGCAACCATAAGAGGTGCTTCCTGCTGTTATTTTTCTGGAATGGCTAATTTGGGTTTGTTTTCTGAAAGATTAGTTGAAGTGAACTTGTATTTGACCAACATGCACATTATAAAAGTTGTAACACTAGATGAATTGCCCATTTGTCTCCCTGACAGGAATTCACCATCATCAGCACTTTGTCGGAAGAGCTTCAGCTCTTGCAATACCCTGTGTTTTCAGTAAAACTCTTGCACCTGAAGGGACCAGTATAATGTGACAAATTCAAACACAAAATGAAAGATAAAAACACTTCAGAAGCATGCGAGAAGCTACAGACTAATTACTTGGGAAAGTTATGCAATCTCTGTTATTTTTCACTCCTTTCTCTTACTCAAGCATTCATGTTATTGAGTCTCCTGCAAATTTGCTTTCACCTTCATAATAATTGTTATTGCAGTTTGGTGTTTGGGTGTTTTTTTGGTTTTGTTTTTTTTTACTGTAAATAGCTGTGTTTTTCAAAGAAACATATTCCTTATTTTAGGTGTTCATTTTTATTCTGCCATCCTAGATGATACTCTCAAATCTGTCTATGGCAGCCCACAGATGTTGTAATTATGCCACATATTTTAAAGTATATTAAGTAAACAGTCATAGTTTCTGATATGGTTGTAAGGTAGGAACATGCATATGCTATCTACTAAACCTCTGTGGGGCCAATGCTTGGTTACAACCCACTGCTTTGACTGGCCTAGGAGAGTAAGGTTCTTCTGCAGCCTGTGCAGCCTTCTGCTGCTGTAACAACAAATGCAGGGCTACCATCTATGATTACAACAGATAATTTTGCCAACTTTTTAATTTCCCCAAATTTCTTTGAGAAAAAAAATCCATGCCAAGTATGCCAGTTTCCCAACAAAACAAATATCCTCTGTTAAACATTAGTTGGAGAAAAAAAAAAAAAAAAAAAAAAAAAAAAAATCCTCTGTTAAAAAGTATTTGGAGGGAAAAAAAAAAAAAAAAAAAAAAAAAAAAGAAAAGCTTCGGAGACATGACCTCTGTCTTTTTCAGACACTTCTATGGTTATCTAATGCTTAAGCATAATGCAGTAATGTACATAAACCAATAGAGGAAACAGCAAAGGACTCCTAGGGGGAAAAAAAAAGGTTGAACAGTGAAAACTGAATGTTTATATTCTGGGTGCTCAGAAATATATCAGTAAGATTCTTTCCAGAGACAAGGAAGCACAGATACATAGATAAGGATAAACAGATACACATACACAGACATAGGGCTACTGGATTTAAAAGAATAAGTAACAGATTACAAAATAAGACAGACAGACAACACAGGAAGCATTACTTCACCCCTGAGTGCAAGGAATGAGTCATCAGTTTATCACTCAGCAAAGACAATGGGGGAAAGGTAAAAAAAACAGGGTCATGACTTCAGAAGTCTCAGCTATATCACGAACCCTTTAGAAAGCCTTGGACTTGTGCAGCTTCATATCTAAGTTTTTAATCATACACAAGAAGAATGGAAAGGTATAATGAATATATGTTACCTCAAACGATATGCATTTGCTCCACGGTGAGCTCAAGGCTCATCTCAGTTTTACCTACCTCATACTCCTTCAAAGAACCAACTTTTAGTCGCATAATGTTATCAGGATGACAGTGAAACATAAAACTTCATTCTACCCATATTTCAAGCTGCAACTGCCTTAACATTTTCTAACAAAAATGTTTTACTCTTGCGTGAGTGTCTGGACTCACTAGCCACGGGCAATTTTATTTCCAAGTTGCCCAGAATACAAACAGACCTGCAGTCCCACCTCTGCTTTTGCCAAGGCTACAGAGGTGACAGCAAAGGAGTGAGGTATTTTCTGGAAAATGCTCACTTTGCTAAAGCCAGGAACATCAGCTCTCACCCAGGCAAAGGGTGCCACAATCTCAGCCAGCACCACTCATGCTGACAACTACAGAGTTTCCAGCAGTGCAGGTGCTGCAATGGTTATAGCTAAGCTAAAAGCCCGGACAAGGCATGAGGGAGCCATCACAGATATGTAGTTATTGAATTTGATTTCTTTAATGCTTTTGTGAACAAACACCTTGGACATTGACAAAATTGCTATTCAGCAGTGGCTGGACTCTACATACAGACAGTAGTTTGAGAAAGACACTACATCACAGAGAATGACTGCAGTAGTTAATATGCTTCATGTCTGAGGAGACCTAGGAGGCCTGTTAATGAAAACCAAAGGGAGTATTTAATTATTTATTTTCACACATGCTAAGGCTTGAATTACATCATTTGTAAGAAACAGCTGGCTTCCGTGCTACATGTACTGAGAAACACTGACTCCTCTGTTCCTGCTTGCTAACCTAAAACAAAAACCAACCAAAAAAACCCCAAAAACCAGAACCACCAAACCCCACAGCCTGTTAATATAATTTTATTACTTCTGATTAGGCAATTGATGCACTACTGCTCTAGTAGAAGCAGCAAATCACCACCTCACTTCCCTGTGACCCTTACACATGTTAAACTTTAACCTCTCTTCATTAGTACAGACAAGCCACGATGAATGAGGTACATATTCCCTGGAACTGTTCTTGGCCTCATGAAGATTTGTGCTCTTTTAATCTATCTGTACCATCCCAGGTCATTTATGCAAGTATCTAGAAACTAAGAATCCACAGGCTCCCAGGTGTCCTCTGAACCTGGCTCTCTCAGCAAATCTGGATGCTGAGTATATGAAGATCAAGCAAACATTAGTTTAAATAAGAGAGGGCAAGAAAGAAAGAAAACACCTGTGAAATTTAAATAAATACATAAATATTTTATAATTCTTTCAAATTATTAATATAGACAACGTAGGCTCTATCCTGGCAAATGGTTATTAACCACAGCTGGAATTTTTCCAGGTTAAGCAGCATGCCACTGGGCAAACAGTAACCACATCTCTTTGCAAACCTCCAGGAACTAATTAAGATGCAAACTGAATCAAGTTTTATGGTTCTTCAATTTGTATCAAAAAGGAGCAAGGATCAAGATACCAGCATCTCCTATTGTCGTGGTTTAAGCCCAGCCAGACTGAACCGAGGACACTTATACAGACATACAGGCAATTGTGTCTACCAATCTGAACTCACTAAGACAGTGGGGGAGGACTGCTGCACATGTGTACAATTTCTTCCTGCCACACAAATTCTCTTTTCTCACCCACATCTTATTCAGACTTGTTTCTCAGTATAAATATGTAATTAGTGGATAAAGATTATTTTTGTAATCAGAAAAACAACTGCTGATGACCTAAAATTGTTTCTCTAAGCCCACAAAACTAAGTATGGAACAACAGTGTAAACAATAATGAAACTTTACCAAACAGAGAACATTACTTTCTCATCACTCAGTCTGGGTCAAAGAGGACTGTTGAACAGAAGACACAACTGAAATATATTAGGAAATGTTTTTGCATTTAGAGTATCTAAATTAGATACAGAAAAAGATGTGTCTATAACCACTAAAACTAAACACTGGACTGCTGTTGTGATTTTTTTATTTTTTTTTTTAAGTATACCATGTTATTTCTGCTATGATGAGAATGTTTATTTTACAGAGACAAGCAGGGAAATGAAATGCTGAGTATTCTTGTGACTTGACTCTTGGGTAACCAAGCAAAACAGAAACCAGTATCTAGAACTTCCAAATTCACATTAGTCTGTTACTAGACAAACAGCTTCTATACCATGCATCAAATTATGACAGAAGGCAGTAATTTTTAAACATGCACAGATTTGCTGCATCTATAGAAGGAATAGCTCTTTCACTTCACAGAAACAGTTACATTTTATCCCACGAAACCAGAAGTCACCCTGAAAGTATACATACAAGCATACAGTAAGATGTCAATGCCTTTAGCCTGTCAGTGTATGAGAGAGACTGAGAAACTACTTCAACGAAAAAAGCCCAGTAACAGCTGAGTGCAACAGCTGCCTTTTGGTAAATAAGGGCAGACTGAAAAAAAAAAGATTCTCTGTTTCTTTAATACACACTAGATAGGAAAGCAAAGCATGCCACAGGAAAAGAACTGTGAACACACCAACTGGCCAGGACTAGAGGAAAAAAACCCCAGACAAACAACATTAGATGCTACACGAGGTTTAAACCTACAGTATAAACCTACCCATTTATACCTACCAGTCTCTCCATATGGCAGTGAAGGTCTCAAGCACCGACTGAACTATTTTAAAGGAGTAGGTGGCTTTGTTTACTATAAACCAGATCTGTGTTATCAGGAACTGATCTTACACAACAGACTCCATAAATTCTTGTAAGACTGAAAACCATTAGAGTCAGATCTTGAGTTGAACCTCAGAAGGTCTCAGAAGTAAGAGAGCCTTAAAAATCTCTCACAAAGCTCTTGAAACAAGCAGATGTTTTGATTAAATGAGTTTTGCCTGCCTACTCAAGAATGAAAGGACATCTGAATTATTTTTAAGTGGTTTTACTTGCCTTTTTTCCTGACCATAGCAGGCTCAATAAAATATGTCAAGAAGTCTATCATGATGTTTGCTGTTAATACCTTTCCTTCTGTATTTTACTAGACAGTGCTCCTACAGGAAAAACAGGGTCTACAACTATATATTTTGGGAGATATATATATCTAGTTCTAACAAGACAGACAGCAGTATTTTTGTCACCCATAATCATTTATAATCATGGAATACTTTGTAGAAGTAGTGGAACAGAAGAAAAGAGAATCATTTTTGAGACATATAAAACATAAAAAGATGAGACAGCAAAGAATTTATTTGCATTTTTAAAAGACTGCAGAAAATCTTTGATTTCAGTAGTCTGATATGCACTAAAAAGTAGTTGATCTCATCAGCACGCTTCTAGCAAAACAGCTGTGCAGTAATAAAACAGATCAATGCTTCCCATCCTTATCACTTCTTAAACTCACACTAGCAGTTAACTGACTTTTCTGAATAGTTTTCTTCACTAAATGGATTTAACGTTTGGCATTTTTAGATCTAAACCATTTTAATTTACTTCACTGGGATTCCTTTTTGGTTTTTTTTTACTCTACTCAAGATGCTGCACAATTTCTTCTTTCAGTATCAGAGGATAAGTTAATTTGGATGTGACCTCTAAGGGTGCAGCCTCCCACATAAAGCAAGGCAAACTCTCAATTTAGATCCCACTTCAAACTTAGATGAGAAGCTGGGGCTTACATCTAGCTGAGTTCCAAGTAACTCCAACAATGGGGATCCCAGAACCTCCCCTTCCCTATGGGAAACCTACAAGTGCCAGAAAAAGAAGAGCAAGACACTATCAGCTAAGATTGACTCTTGCCCACTAGTTTAACCAAAGAATGAACTAAAAACTTCTAGTACAAATCCGAAGTGTTCAGTTTTCACTGAAGTAAAAAAAAAATAAAAAAATAAAAAAAAAATTCCTAGAGGTGACAGAATTCCTTTCTTCCTTGGCATTACTAAAAATTCAAGATAGAAAAGAATAACAAACTTCTCCCTTTCAGCCAAAGACCTTTTATACTCATGTCTTATCTCAGCAGTCTTCACAGGTTTTTCTTCTTCTATTATCTCGCTTGGAGACTGCTCTACAGCCTCCTACACCTTGCAGACTTTTTCCAGCTATTAATGTCAATTCTCATTGTCCAAAGTTTCACCCCTTGACTCCTAAACAGTTCCATGGAGTGCTTTAATTATTAGCTTTCTTCCTTTGCTGTTTGTTGACTTTTTTTCCTCCCACAAAGCCACCTTCAAACCAAATATAATTCAGACAAAGAGGCAGAAAGGTTATAGTTCCTTCAGTCCTTGGATGATGACCATCTATAGTAAGCTCCCATCAGGTTTATCGTGCATAACAAATGCTCCATGGGTAAAGCCAAAGTGAAATTGCTATGAACACTTCCGTAAGTATTTAAGATCAATGGTTGCATGGGGAGACAGTTCACCTTTGCTCCATGATTTCACACCTCAACACAAATGATAGAAAACTTTGCTGCTGTATCCTCACTACTCATAAAACAGCTATGAACTGTGCCACTCTCAGCAGCTTCACCACCCATGTATGTTGGTCTAGCTCATTTCTCTCTACAGTACCTAAAATGCACTAGATGCCTCATTTAAACGAGGAACTCTCGGATCTTTGGAGAAAGGAGAACAAGTCAGAGCACAAGCAGAGGGCTGAGAGGGGCAGGCAGGCTAGCAGCCAGCGGGGCTAACCACACTGCAGGTATGCTGCTCAGGAAGGACCCTGAAACCAGACCTTCAAAGGCAAGGCAGGGATGTCATTCCAACCTTGATAAGGGAAAGCTCAGAGCCTGAATAATATCACCACAGACCTATGAAAGGAAAAGCAATCATACATGTATCTACTTGCGGGGGCAGTTCACTTGGTTAGGTTTAAAGAGGTGTTATATAGAGAATGGGATAAGCGAAGATGATGGGGCTAAGACTCAAATTTTGCAGGTATGTATGCAAGAAGCTTATGAACAAAAGCACACTAAAATCCAAAGGGGCAGAAAAGAGTCGTGTTTAAACCCAGTTCTTTTTGACTTGGAGCATGGTGGATGAGTGACACTCATGTCCTCAGAGATGACTCTGACATAGTAAGCACCAAGAATAGAGCTCTATGTAGCCAACACGTATTCTTACAGTTTACACATTATCATAAAAAGCCATAAAGTTGACTAGACTTCCTACAGACATCAGGTGCTGCTTCTAGAAGATTGCTAAGTAATGCAGATTGATGCTGTGAGTACTGTATGTGACTTTCACAGCATCACATTCCTTTTAATGTTATGGACAAATCTCAGCTCAAGAACATTCCTCATGACTTCTCAGCCAGATGAAAAGGGTTACATTTTTGCAAGTCATGCGAATTGGAGAGCACTCCAGGCAATTTGAAGATGCACAAAAAGGTTTTCTTTTCTTTCTGAAAAAACAATATTTGCAGAATCTGTTTATAGATTATTGTAAACAAGCTCAGAAATAGAACACAATTGTACTCAGTGTTCTAGTGAAGCTGGACTGCTGTATTTTGTGGTGGCACTTCCTCCCTGAGATGCATCATGCTGCTGATACACTTTAAGGTTTTCTTTCTCATGCTCTTAAGACATGCCTTCCTTGAAACCCAAAATACAACAAAACCTGACTACTTCCCATAAATAAACCACCATGTCCCAGACTGATGCTTACTTTCGGACACCTCTCCATGAAAATGCATAAACCAAAACTAAAATGCAGCTGACTGAAGGCCTCTGTGGGCTTTTAGTGCACCTCCAAATGCAACAGCACATGACTGGCTCTGAAGCGGGTATTCCTACAAAATCTACTTTTGGGAAGCCTATTAGTATACTCTGCCCTATACCTGGAGGATTTATCACATGGCATTCACTAATTCATTTTCCCCAGCCCCCCTTTCTGTCTTTAAAATACACTTTCTTTTTATCTTGTACTGTTTCATCAGCTCCTCCATTCAGTACCATAAACTGAACCGTGAAATAAAGCAAGTCGACAGATATTTCAAATAGCCCATGAACATCTTCATAGTGTTATCTTCTCCATCTTTAGTTTCAGTTTTCTTTTCACATAATTTCACAAATGAAAACAGCACCTGAAGACACTAACATCTTCAAAGTTGGTCAAACCTGCAGGATTCCTAGCTCACATTTTACAAGGAAGGTATTACTTGTTGTAAAGTAATAGCTAGAAACCTCTGTGCTCGTGCATTATCAACAGAGATTAAATCCTTTTTTGAGGGTGTGGGAGTAGAATTCAGCTCCTTTCAAGGATTGAGACAAGCCTAGGGGCTGAGTTGGAGGATATGGGGTGGGAAACAGAAGGAAGCCTATTCTTAGTTATAAAAACACAGCAATGAGATTTGAAAGTTTTTGGGACAAGGCCTTTTTTTTTTGGCAGGTTTTGTTTTGGGTTTTTTTGGGGGGGAGGTTCTTCGTAGTTTTGTGGTTTTCTAAACTGAACGGCAATAACAGGATTTAAAACAGGGAATGAGTTACCAAGAACATTTTGGGAAAAAAAGTTACTAGATTAAATTCCACTTATGCAATAGGAGACAGGCTCTCTCCCAGTCTCCTTTGCTCTCAGGCTTCTGTTACAGTTACCAAAATTAGTACAACTGACAAGCCAGGGGCTACCAAAACAGACAGAAGTGAATGTAACTTCATATGATACAAAGCCTGAAATTGCTCTGTCCTTTTAGCAATATTCAACTCCAAACAAAGGAGGAAAACTCCATGTGCAATCTGGGTCCTTGTTACAACTGAAGTTATTTCTGATAGAACCTTCTTGGATGCTGATCCAAACGTGTGTCAAAATCCCCCTCCCCTCAAAATTTATTTTGAAGTTTTCACGGGGGATAAGGAGGATTATCCTATGAATGCTTTTGCTTGACACGACATATAAGTTTGTTCTATCTGCAATGGAGAAAAACACCATCTCGCTTACTCTGACAACTCTGTAAGACTTCTTGAGGAAAGGGTCAGCCCCAAGGTCCTTCTCCCTAGAACTGCTGGGGTAGACAGGGAGACAGATATTTTTTGTGGGAAGAATCTTTCTGGAACATTAAACTCATAAAGGCCCCAATGGAACTGGAGTGCAAAAGCTGATGAGCTTTTTCCAGAATTCTGCCTGACTGGTATAAAATGCCAGTGACCTGATTTGCTCATGGATAAGCTCATGTATTTGCTGCCTTGTTGTGCAGTAGTAGATTTCAATTGCCACAGGTCAACTCACAGAAGAACAGGATAGAAAAGTAATGGTTAAACATCCCATTAAAACGACCATGACTTCCACTTAAGAAAAGTAGTCACTTAGTTCACCAGTTTTAGTCCTTTTCGGATGTAAAGCAAATGGTTTCTCATGTCTAGGGACTTTTTGAGTTACGGTGTTTTTTTTAAGTTATGCCTTATTGCCTCATCATCAAAAGGTCTAATGGGATTTTCAAACTTGTCAATTAACTACATACTTCATGAAATCCACACCTGTAGTTGATATTATGTTTGGGTTTTTTTTTTCCTAAAATACCTTGTAAACCACAGAAAATAACAATGTATGTATTTCTGAAAACTAACTTCCTTTGAACATGAGGGGTTTGCCAGCCTTCAGTGAATAGCCATCTTCGGAACATCTACACATTTTATGGTACTGACATAGGTTAAAGTTTCATAAAGTTTAATGCTACTGTACATTAGGCATCCCTAATGTACTATGCATTCAATATAATGGAAGAGGAGGAAGAACAATACATCTAAAGAGCTCTCAAACTTCTAGCAAGACCCTTATTACGTACGAAGCATAAGGAAACAGTTAACAACCTACAGCATTAAACTGTATTTTGAAACAAACAACTCACAGAAAGCTTACTGACCTCCTATGGTTCACCAAGGACTATCTACACTAAAACACTCATAATTTGACTTAAAAGTATTCGGCTTTTTATGAAGACATTTAGCTACAATAGGATAGGTCATGTTTTAACTCTCTTGGCAATAGGTGCTAAACTGTTACCAAGGACAATGGAAAACACGCTGCTTAAGTTATTTTGCATTTGCTGGAAGCTATCAATGCAATGTTTTTGGGCAGAAAAGGAAAAGGCAATCTGCTTATTCAAGATCCCCTCCATTAAGATACAGCCAGATCACATTAGGGAAACTGCCAATTCTTCCTCCAGAGACAGGAAAGGACTCCAAAGAGTCAAGGATCGTTGTCCTAAAAAAGTCAGTCCTCCCAATTCCTGATGATGATAGACAAACTAGAGCCTACTCCCTTCTGTTAAAAGGCAAACCTGTCTTAAGATTTTATAGTAGATAAAACGTTCAAGTTTTCTGTATTCTATTCTTCCTCTACAGATCCAGATTTTAGAAAAATCTTGCAAGAAAAAAGAGCGAGCTTGGGAAAAAATGCTTTGTAGAATGGTTGTTCCTTACGTCTTTACATCAGGTGTCTCTGAAAGTCACTGTAAGAGACCCAGTATGCCTGCACTAAGTACATAAGCGCGCTAGAAAAGTGAGGAGAGAAAGAATAACCAGATGTGATAACAGATATCTGAAAAAGTTATTTAACGATGTATTCAGAAGAGACAATCAGTGTGGAAAATGTGCTGTTCGTTTATAGACTGCCTGCAAGACAGCATTTCACTGCAAACTATCTTATGTCTGGCAGTCCTGCATACCATCCTACGCAGCACTACTGTACTTGTCCATCCTTTTGGTCATCTTAACCAGATCTCATTTCTTCATTTGAACGTTGGCATCTTCACTGGCTGTTCTCTCATCACTTTAACTGTTACAGGGCATCCAAGCATGCTCCTTGTGTTGACAGTCAATAGTGAATTTGCATGTCCCAACACAAACTCCAAGATGTTGCTGTCCTTTTTAGATAAAGCTGCACATTCAGTCCCAAATGGAGAATAGTTGTTGAAACACTGATAAAAGACACCATCAAGACAAACGGAGCTATGGGATCACTCCTGAAAGTCATCCCAGAGCTAAGCCACCCCAGAAATACCTAAAAACAAGAAGCCAGAAGAGAAGCTTTAGCAGTGATTCCAAATTACGAAAATGCCATGACAGTTCTCCCTGCTGACAAGAACTCTTATGTTTATGTCCTGTGCTAAATTCACTACAAATTCACTACAGTGGTAGATCTCTAAATCTGCAGCCTGTGCCAACAACTATTTTGGTCATAGTTTGGCATACAGCTCATAGCTCAGTCATAGCTCACTTCAGCACTACTACCTGGCCTATGCAGGTGCTGCTAATTGGTCTCAGAAGCAGTGCTCATCTAGGAAAACACTAAAAAATAAAGAGTAACAGCTGAAATTCATCCTTCTGTACTTTCTCCATTACCCATACTACACTATTACTAACATTTCTCTAAAGCTGCAATCAGATCTTTTACCTGCATAATCTGGTTCATTTAAATAAACACAGTAACAGCAACCAGTATCCAAGTCCTACATGATGCCTGACAGGAGTTTGAAAATACTAATGGTGTAGTTAATGAACAAGAGATGAAATTCAGAGAACTTCATTGAGTCTCAGTCTCAAAATTCTTTTCATTCCTATGTACGAAAGCAATACAGGGGAAAAAAAAGGGAGGAAAAAAAAACCAAACCCAAAAAACCTCACAGCATGGAAGACAGTGCTAGACTGATTGAAAATGGAAGATATTCCTAAGATCATGTGCATTTCTGGAGCTCCTACCAATACATTTGTATTACCACTTAATAAATACCAAATTTGATCCACAACATACTTTATTTGGCCACAACTTAAAACAATACCCACATAAAAAAAAAAAAAAAAAAATCAGAATCTGTTCTCTTATGAAATTGCTATTTTAAGCCTACCCAGTCTCTTCCAACAGTAAATTTTCCATTATTCCTTTTTGTTCTTTCACTCTCCCCCTCAGTTTAAGGCTGGGTTTCTTTAGAAAATGGTAAGTCAGACAGACAAGTACCAAACACTGAACTGCAGCTAAGCTGGACTGTCACACCCCTTTCAGAGTGACTGAGTCCCGACCTTCATAATATTTCCAAAGTATTCTATATTTATACACTTACTCGCCAAGGAAGCCCAAAAGGGAGTGGTGAGTATTCAACATTTCTAAAGCACAGATGTCACAGACTTACAGCATCGTCATGAGGAGCTGGGGGGGATACAAACATGATGCTCTATGCAACACACTAACTGACTAGCTGAAGGAAAGCAGGAAGAAAGGAAGGAAAAATGAAGATTTTGAGGCAAGACTTCTTTTAATGCCAACTTCTACCCCTTCCAACAAACTGCATCAGCACAAAGGACTGCATTTCAGCCACACCTAACAGAAAAGAGGACTGGGCCTTTTTGTGTTGTTTTTTAAACATATGTGAAAGCATTATCAAATCTTTAGAAATACCAGAGAATACTGCCTGAACTGTAACAATTATAACCTACAATAAATAATTTTGTGTATATTTCTGCACTTTATAAACAAAGCATAGCATCAGCTCCATAAACTGTGTTTCCATATAAAAGAACATTTTTATTAAGTGTACAAAAGTCAGCCTCTGATAACTGCATGTCATATATAAATGGCAATCACTTTCACAGAAGCTAAATCCTACAGATCCAAGTGGGCCTTAGCCAAAATCTGAAATTCCAACACGTATTTTTGGTTCAGGTTCTGGGTAACTACCACCAGAGTTTTAAAGACAGGCCTCTTGTACATAATTGCCTAAAACTCCAAAGCACTTCTACAAATCTCCTTGTCCATGTCTTGCAACTGAGGAGATTGGAAGCTATAAAAAGGTCCAAAGAAACAAAACCAGCATGAAACATTTAGTGTTAACCATCCAAATTTCCATGACAACAGCTGCTGTGAGCTCACCTCATTGGTACTATAGCAGCAGACCAATGGTCCAGTAAATGTACAGGCAAATGCTAAGATCGAATAAAAGTAAGATATTTGGTTACAGAGCTCCTTGAAATATACAACCCCCCAAAAATGTTTGACTGAAAAAGAAAAGGGGCTGTTTAGTTTAGCTCAGCTTTGCTGTTTTCAGTAGCTGGGAGCGTACCTGTGTAACTACGTGCAAGTAGTCTCTTCTCCCCAAACCTGCAATTTCACAGGATATCTGTACCTGAAAATCCTGTTTGGTTACTGCATATCAAAGGTTCCCCATGGAAAAAAACATATGTTTTTGATTACAGTGATGATGCTGTAAAGGCACAGAGAGAAGCTATTCACATGTCCAAAGCCAGCAACTTTTGTGTTGGGAAGAAGCTTCCAGATACTCAGCCAAGATGAAGTTTTGTTTTTTAAATGCAACCATCAACACATGTGCTTACATGAACGCTGTCCCGAGAATAAAAAGCAATACATGTTTTTCCTCTCTCTTCACACTGCTTCAGTTAATGGCAGACAGAAGTCTAGCTCACAGAAACTCTGGACAACATCTTCAGGCCTGAAATCCTCACAAAGCAGTAGCCAAAAGGTCAATATCCTAATAAAACAAAACCTCTCTGATAGACCCCCATTCCTTGAATCAGGGCCATCTACCAGAAAGCTGTGTGTATGCTCTTTGTCCAGCTTCTCTAACTGGATTTCTCAAGTATTAACATAGGTATGACTACCCTGTTTTAATTAGGACGAGGAATATGTTTGACAGTGGAGTTTCCCAATCCACTTCTTGGGTGACAGCACTGTGGAGCTGTCTCAAAGTGTCTGAACAGCTCCACAAAGTCCATTTAAATAGAACTAAGCCTTCACTTTGTGATGCATTTCACTGCAAACAGGTATTTGTTCACAGCACTAAGTTAGGGCTAGTTGAAAGTAAAACCAACTTCCTTAAATAAGGTACATAACACGTTCTCAGCACTAGCAGCTTCCCTTGAATAATCTGTTGCTATATGCTACTTGAGAAAGTTGATGCAACCTACAGATGATTTCATCTAGGCTACTAACTGCACCTTTCACACATCTGGCCAGCTGATCTGCAAATACTGGCCTGGCCTTTTGGAAACTTGCAGACACAAGAGAACATAGGTAGCAGAAACCCAGTTGTTACACTCTATTCCACCTCAACAGGATAAAGGTGCCTGAACCTCCTTCTTGTTCCTCATTATTGAGTTTTCAGAAAGATTTTACTTTAAGTTCTCTTTATTTATGTATCAATTCACCCAGGTTTTGTTATTGTAACTTGGTTAAAAATTAAGCATAACCAAAACCAAAGGAGATACAATACAGCACACAAATAACTCTGTGATAAAACCGATACACAGTGATTAACATCATTCCTTGCCTCAGCTTCTGCTCTCCAAGTTCCCACTGCTTTTCCCAGCTCTGCTGCCTCACCTCCCCATATAAATTAGTAAACAAGGACCTATTTGGGCACGTCTCTTGACATATTTTGTGTATCTTTACCGATACGTAAAATACTAACAAAACCAAGGCTCAGATTTATTTTTTTTTCCTCAGTCACTGCCATCCATGAGAATTTCAGCTTGAACAGTTGAGCTGTAAAGGCTTCTAATAATAAAATACATATATATATATATATATATACACACA
>NW_009918790.1:0-23682 GCF_000696875.1 Nestor notabilis
GTCCTTTCTAAACCTAACTATTCTATGATTCTATAAGTGCTGGTGCAAAAAGGGCAGGAAAGGAAAGCATTGGACAGTGTGCCAATGAGTTATTTAGTCTTGGGGTATGAGAACAGTGGATACACAAGAGTTCATTCCTAGCAATCTTTACATGAGATAAAGAAATGCATCAGCCTAGGTTTGAAACAATTGAGTATTGTTAGTACGAGTACATGCCTCCCTCTTAAAAGCTTACAATTCATGATCACAAAGAAGAGTCTGAAACTGAAGAAAGATTTATGCAACAAAACATTTAAACAAACTGTGAACTGAAATACCTGATGAAAACAACTTATCTAGTAGAATACATAAGAAATGTGTGGTCAGGATGCTAATTCGGCCAATGGGTTAATGGAAAATCTGAAACTATAATTTCTTTTTCTGGAAAGAAAACAAAAAACTGATAACAACCTGGCAGACAATACTCAAAAATTTAGCTCAACAGCAATGTTTAAAGAAAGCTAGATGGAAAACAATTGTACCGTTACTTAGTTTCTAAAGGGAGATAGACTAGCAACATATAAGAGGATAAATGAAACACTTCTCCCTTTTCATAGTCTCAAGGACGTAAAGTTAGACAAAGAGGAAAAATTCAAGTATTATCTTCAGAGAGGCTTTGAAATACCATTCTTCCAAAATTTAAAAAAAGGCCTTCCATCCAAATCTGTGTGCATGGGTAACCAATATTCAACTTACTATGGCATGGGTTTGGCATGTGAGATATCTAACCATAATTATCTACTCTTGTATTGTTGCTTGACCATTCTGTATCTTTGCTTTTTGTGGATGGATAGTTTTGCTCCTATATCGAGATGAAAATCTCTAATCTTGAGCTCAAGTTAGGATAAAAGCACTTCTTTAGAAGTTCAGTCTTCCTGAAATTTTCTGAATAGATAAAGTAAGCGTGATGTTCCTCAGACACTGGCAGACGATTCTAGGTACTTTGACTAGCAATGCACATTAAAAGAATGATTTAACTCCAAAAAGATTTCTAAATAGTATCTCCCATCTGATTCACTAATGAGAGAGAGATTTTCCCTCAAAATGAAGAAGGACAGAAGAATGTGGAGCACGAAGCTCCACTGTGGATATTCTGAGAGAATGTTTACATGCAGGATAATAAACCCCCTCAACACCACTAAGATTATCAGTTTACATAGCACTAACATCAGTGGTTTCACGTTATATACAGCAGGGTATGTTTTTTCCTTTTTCCACAGTTGATGTTTGTAACACCATCTAACAAATGCAATGTAATCTCAGGCCCTTAGAGCACGATCTGCTTCTAATTTAATACTTACTCTAACCTGCCATATTAGATGTTTAGGCAAGTGGTCTGTAATTCACGTTACACTTCATACTATAGGAGCTCACTTTATACTTCAGATTTGTGAAAAGCAAGAAATAAGTGTTTTGTTTATCCCTTCGCTTTCACAGGCTGATTGACAATACTGCCTGGTAAAAACAAAAGAATCCATATAATGAATTTGCCATTTCCACAAGAACAAGGACCTGAAGAGAAATATGCATACAAAGGATAAGTCAGCTTTGCCATTCAGATACAGCATCTTCTGTATAATAATTAAAAGCAGAAATATTTCTACAAGGATTATCATCATTAAACTGGTTTGTGAAGGATTCAAGCATTGATGATACATAGTATTTTCTTTTGCAGTTTATTGAAGGTTCAGGGAGAAAACTTCAAGACTACAATTTGTTCCATCTCCATGACAATGTGTTATGCCACACAGGACTACCTAGCATGGTGGCTGGAAGACAGTAATTATTTCAAAGGAGAGGGAGTCCCCAATTTTGTTTTATTTTCCTACAATAATGGTAGGTATAGCTATTATCACAGCAGCTCTTTCGCTTTGTTCTACACCCCATCCTGTGAGCCAGCTTGCATACAGTACTGACAATCACATCACAATTTCGTAAGTTCTGATCTATTATAAAAAAAAGCAGAAGGTTAAAAGGAAGAAAAGATTGAAAACAGTGCTATAAAGCTTCTCCCATTAAAACTGGAAAGCATCTAACTTCCTTTGAAACTGCCCAGGCCCATCATTCAGTTTGGAATGACATTCCTTAATCCTTCTTTTTTTGTGTTGATATTGTTTGCCTAGATTTTGAAAAGCATAACTTTTTGTCCAATCTCTGCTCACTACTTCAGTGCTCTAGTACCAACCAGCTACCTAATAATCCCAATGCTAAAGAATCTTTCCTTGTTTGAGTAGAAAGTAGCAGACCTGTGACTCTATTGCTTAATTTGGCTGTGATCTGAAACCGCACTGCGACCCAAGGTCAGAAAAGGGTGTCACTGGCCTAACCAACTACAACTTCTAAGTGCTGCTAAATATTACTGCTTATTAATAGCTGCAATTTATTATATGACACTAAGAGAAGACATCTTCAGAAGAGGCAGAACTTCCTGTTTACCTATGATGCATCACCAGTGTGTAGCCATGAAATACATAATATCCAAACTTGAAGCTGCAACAACAGTCTGATGGATAACAATGGCTGTTCCAAACCCTTCCAGAATTAATTTCAGATTATTAATAGTGGAAAATACAAATGAAATAAAGATTTATGTATATCCAGGTCACAGGCTGTGTATTACACTCTGCAGTACATTCAATATGTTTCTGGCAATTTTCATAGCTGGAGCTATTATAATTAGATTCTTCAAAACCTTGATTTTAGAATAATGATCAAAAACAGAAAAAGAACACTCTAAAAAATAAGCTTCCTTTGGAAATTAGGAACAGTGTCCTCCACCATGACAGGTACTCACCTACCCCCTCAAAATTCAGATTTCAAATACTTATGGATCAGAAGGATACTGAGAACCACTCTGGTCTCAGCTGTGGTAGATCAGACTTGGGATTCCAAGCCCCTAATACAAAGCTTTTTGTCTTAAAATGGATGAGATGCATAACAGAAATAACAGAATAAATGATTGGAATACTGGGACTCTTCCTTTACTACAGAAGTGTTACAACTATTAAGCCAGAATTTGTTCCCTTTTGCCTCTTTTTTCCAGGCCCCTGAATTTAGTATGCATAGCTGCACAGCGCCTTGTTTTCCTCAGAAATTACAGAGATTGCTGTTGTCAAAATAATCGGATGAGGCATTTGGAAATGTGGGTTCAAATCCTTCAAATCAAGAAGACTTATAAAATTATGCTCCCATTTCTTGAGCATGTGCTGTAACTCCTTAACACATACACACATTGTGTGCTTTCAAATGAGTAGTTTGTGCCCAGTAAAATGTTACGGTGTAAAATAAATGCAGCAAATGTTTATGGGAAGCTCGTTCAAAACTACTCAGTTAATTTCTATCCTGTTGTACAGAGTAGAATGATTCCCATCATATTCACTAAACATAAAAGTAGAGCATTCCATAAAACTTTACCAGCTCCTATTGTGAAAGCCCCCAGGAAGTTTTAAAAGCTCACTAGAAATGCATCTAGTTTCCACGGAATTCAAAACTGAGCATAAACGTATTTGTTTGTGAACCCATTCCGTTGAGTGTCTACTATTATACCAATAAATTACATATACAAAATCTACATTCAGGATAATACTTCTGAGGTTTTACCTCTTTGAAAATTGGATGTACAAAAAGTAAGATTTTAGGTACATTCTAAAAATATATGCATCAACATCTGATGCTTAAATTATTTCCACAGGATTTTGAATTCAAGCACATACGCCCTCATGCATGCTGAGAAGGAGCATAATCTCCCACTCTCTAATAGCAGTCATCCCAAGCCTCAGACAATGAACTGGGAAGGCAGTACTTTTTGGGTCACTGCAGTAGAAGACCCACAAGAAGTGACAGTCATCTATCTGTTCCTATCTCAATTGTTTAAGGCTGTTGTGCTCACACATTAGTGGGGGGATCGGAAGTGGGCACATATGCAAGGTAAATTTATTTCACAGGCAGTGAATTTGATACCATGAACACACATCCCATTAACTCTTTATTGGTTATACCATCAGGATATTAATCAGAGCTATTACAGTTATTAAGCTATTAGTAGAACAGTTCATGGGGTTCCAGTCCCTTCTTTTTCTTTTTTTTTTTTTTTTTACATTTATTTAAAGGAAAGGAGTTGTTTTGAGGATGGAGTTTGACATAGGGCTTCCAAAAACCAATTATGGCAGGAAAGATGCCATTGTTTCATCAAGATGACCAAACGACAACAGTTTGGAAGGCCAGATACCAAGTGGACTTCTACACAGCCTGTTGTTAGTCCAGCATTAGTCATTAATCATTTACATGATAGGAAAAAATATTTTGTTTATTACATTTCCAGATTAAATACAGTGGGATGAATTGCATAACTGTTTGAGGTCAGGGACAGTATTGAAAATCACCTTGACAGACCACAAAAATAATACAATAAAATTGATAAAACTCTACAGAAACAAGTGTAAATTATCACATTAAGATGTAATGAACCAAATACAAAAAGGATGAAGAACAACTGGCTAGGTATTGGTTCTACAGAAAAGGATCTCTCGATGACGGCTGACCAGAAGCTGAATACAATTCATACTACATTTCCTAAGAAGTTAAATGCCATCCTGAAATGTGCTGAAAACAGGGTAATTTTGAAATCTTTACCTTTAAAGATCTAAGGAACTTAAGGTTTACACACATTGGATTAGTACAGTTGACCTTGACACTGGGCAGCGGAATGGTTTTGTGCTATGCTTTTGATTGTATGAAACTTCCTCTGAAAATAACAGTGGGATGTCTATGATGTGAATATGCTTTGGAACGTACCTGAAAACAAACAAATAAACAGGTAATAAAAGAGTTAAGAGGGAGAGCAGGAGTGTACACCACAGATAACCATCACTTCATCAGTACTGGCAGTAGCTGCAGCTCAGAATGTATCATTTAGAAACAAATGATGGTCCTATAAAGGACTCATTCAACAACTGATGCAGCCATTAGGGGTTGAACTACTGGTTTTGCCTGACCTATTCAACATCATTTGAAGACAAAAAGCATTCCTAGAATAGACACTGGCATTGTTGATGTTTGTCCACAGTTTCGAGATAAGATATTCTGAAGTGGATCTCAAAGCTAAGTGTGTGTTTCATTTATTTTCCATTAGAAAAGGCAGAAAGAAAGGACTCTTAACAGTGTAGGGACAAAGATGACAGAATCAGAGGGGGCAGAGATATAGGCTTGAGGCACTGCTGCAGACACGGCAGTTAAGCAGGAGTCTTATCACCCCCGCCTCTGGTTCCTCTCTTATGTCTATGCATTTTGTACTAGTTAATAAGTTCTAAACACTTGAAAATATTTTCCTTGCTAGCATTGTGCTGCATCCCCAAAGACATGACAAGTCCCCACCAGATGCAACAGGGATAAATGTGGTGGTGTGGTAGGCAATTACAAAGCTTTGCAGAGAGGTTTAAAGAGAGGGTGGAAGGCAGGAAAGTCAGGTTGCAAGATCATACTTCAAAGTAGCTAACTAGCATTGTATGTGACACAAGGCATGGCAGAAGGCAATACAAGATGCCACTCAAATTCGTGAAGTTCTTTGAAGCACACAGAGGTAATATATGATGGAGTTTGATAGGTGTCCACCAAAAGAAATATCATTTGAATTGTCACAGGTAGATTAAAAGATTGATTTGTTAGAGTAAAACAAATCAGCTCCAACAGCAAGATTATAGTGTTGGTATATCCCTATGCTTACTTTATTAGATATTTTTCTTTCAAGCATGGTATCGAACAGACCCAAAGCTTCTGTTGATTTTACCTCTTAATTTTTTCTTCATTTGATTCTACAGTTGAAAAATACCTACTCAGCAGCTCTGTTTCACTTGGACCAACCGAGCAAGGCCCTTTAGCATGAACTTAAGGGCATGCTTAATGAGACTCCAATTAGACAAACTAAATAATCTCAGTTCTATTCATCTACAGTGTTTCCAATTTGTAAGTAGATGAGACAAAGTATTTTCCAATAGATGTGGCTTTAAGAAATTTTATAGCTGTATGAATGAGATCAAATCAGAATGCCTCTCAAGTCAGATATCTTTATTTTTTAATTTCCAATAATATATACAACTTGAGTAAGACATTTAACAGTTGCTTATCGCTATAAACTTGTATTTAGATGGAGGAAGGACTTATGACATGTCTGAAGTTGTTACTGTTGTAAGAAGCATTGTAAGAATATTGCACACTCTTACAATGCCGATAAACTACAAAAACTTTCCCAGAATAATGCAATAATTCCTTTACTGACATAATTAGTACTGAAGTATTAAAAATATGTATTAGAATTAAAATGTCCAAGATTTTTGTTATGTTGCATTTACTTTAGCTGGAACATTTCATTCATCTCTTCCTCTGAACTCTGCACACTGAATGGAAGCTTTGCGTATGTTATGTATACTGAGCATACGCAGTTTGTATGCTGCTGGACATTCAGTTAAATATGCCAGTTAAATACTAGCTAAGATTTTGGTTGAATGGTTTATGCTGGGAGTTCTTCCACATGAATGTCATCAGCAAAGGTTAGCTCTGATTTTAAGAGTTAAAAATCATAACCATATATATCATCTCAGATTCATCGTTCACACCAACTCACTTATAACTTTGTCTGCCCCCCCGTGAAAAAATTGGTATTACAGCCAAGAAAATCCTTCCTGTGACTATTGCTGGTTTAAATTTTTTTGGTTTACAATGTTTTCAATAAGGTTAATTCCCCTTTCTTTGTGAATATGTCTAATCATCAATGGGAGTTTTATAGATAAAAGGGATGACTTGCCTCAAATCGTAGTCTCTGTTCATCCCAGATAGTTGAAAGTTTGGACTGGAGAAAAGCAGACTGCAGCTCTCATTTAAATTCATTAATACTGTTATGAAATCATTTAACTGTTTTATGTATTAGAGCAGCTGCTAGTGTAGCTTAAAATAAAACGGGAAGGGACCATTCTGCTTTCAACAGAAGTCTTTGCGGGCCTGAATTTGATGAAGACATCATGCTATCTTTTAATGACTGTTCCCTGGATGACTATCTCCCTAACAACAGATGATGCTTGTGTAATATTGTCTGAAACAAAAGAGCTTCAGTTTGTAATCCTACCCTCATCACAGTCTGATTACCAAAACAGGCAAGACAAGGAGCCAGATTACTTAAAAGTATCACCCTCTCACTACCACCCCCAGATAAAATCTGAGGTTCTTACTCAGAAGAGTACATCTCATCTTAACCATATCACTTCTTAGAGACCAGTTTTAGGATTAACAGATCTCTCTTCTTGCTTTCTTTCCCTTACTCCTTTCTGAAGGCAAATCATTTCCCAGAAAATGAGAACTCCTATTTTATTCCTGTAATCTGCATGCTCACCAACATCTCTGAAGACAAACATCTGTATAAACTCCACCAGAAAATATTTACCCACTCTGAGTGAGAGCACAGACATAAAACCTCAAGGACTTCATTTTGTTGACATGATCACCTTTTGTAATCAATATATTCTCAGTTAAAAAAAAAACCCAAACAACAATATTGACCAGCTTCATGCTTATTCAAAGATTGCAAAATAATAGCAAATTTTATTTTAATATATTCCAAATGACAGCTCTTATAAGAGCCTGAAATGAGTTCATGAGATTTAAAATTTAACCTTCACATAGGATGTGCACCATGCCTTTGTATTTTTATACTTTAGGCATGTGCATGTTCTCTTTTCTGAGAATCAACCTGTCATAAACGAGTGAGCCACTCTCGTTTCAAAACATAAATTTTACTGAATCGAGCAAGCGGCAGCAGATAAAAAACAGCGCTGGGTGCGCCGGGGAGTCCCCGCTCCACGCAAGACGCACACCGGGCCCCTGGGAGGCTGTCCCTTATACCTCTCGATTTTGGCTTCAGCCAATCCTGTTCTCCCTTTTGCCCAGATATTTTGGCTTCAGCCTATCCCGTTATCTCTTTTGCCCAGATATTGACGTGGCTCCTTTCCATTGGTTCCTTTTTGTTGCTGGGGTTTCATCATCGAGAAGTTTCGAGAAGCTTTGAGAAGTTTCAAGAAGTTTCTCTCATTAGGCTAACCACTCCCTCAACCTCCATTCCTTATATGGTTATAAGCTTTACAACATTCTGCAACAAGATACCGAGTCGAACCACCCAGCCCCCCTTCCTTTTCCTTCTCTAAAAGCGTTTATCCTACTTTAATAAAGCATACTTTTCATAATAGTACAATTGACTTTCCCTTTCCCTTCACAAAGAAAAAGATGTTTCACAAACAACAGTTACAAAGAGTTTCTTAAAGTATAACAAGCAACACTACCCCTTAAACCTTTTGATGAACAAACCTCACTTATCACAAACCCACCTAGAGACCCCATTCTCACAGAAAAATAAATTTGCCAAACAGCATCACTTATTTTTAAGCAAAAAAACAATGAGTCATTTTCGAGTCTAAATTAGAAAAGATCAGAGTAATAAAACCTTTGCAAGCTGTCAGATGGTTCAGTGTTTGGGCATATGATTTCTATAAGGGTGAACGTGGAAAATCCTGAATAATTCTGCTATAATGCTGTTCAGAACAATCCCTGACCTTTCAACTAAATCAATTATTTATGAAAGAGTGAATGCTTTGTTTACAATTGCACTTATATTTTTAAGAAGTGCTGGAATAAACATGATTTTGGTGTTTAATACCAGCCTATTAAATACTGAGTGCTACAGCAGAGTGGACTAGAGAGAAAATAAATTCTCCAAAGTTTTAATTAAACACTAATGTGTTTTAAGATTGTAAAAGTGTTTTGATAAAGTAATGATTACAAAACACAGAATTCAATTACCCGTTCTTGCTTATATTTTAGAAATGCATGAAGTGTGTGTGGAAGGAAAAGAAATTAAATAACAAAAGGATGTCATCTGTCAGACCTACTAGGGACCTAAGGTGAGTGCGGAGCCTTGCAGGGAACCTCCACTACAGTGCATCATTCCCTGCAGGCTGTGGTAAGGCATCTGCAAGAATGCACACTGAACTTATATTTATACCTTTTATACCTAGTCCTGAGTATGCATTCTCTTCTACAAATGGAAGAGGATTTTTAAATTCATGTTAAATTGCCACATTCTCATCTGACTTTAGGAAAGATGTTCTACATTTAGAAAAATAACAATACAAGGCCAAGTTTCTTTTCAAACTTTTTATTCCCTGTTCCTGCTTGTTGAAATGAAAATGCATCAATAGTGAACCCAGTTTCAAGTTTAGGATCATAGCAGGATTTAGTTTTAATTTCTGGTTAAATTTACATGTGCACCCATCAGTTATTAATTTTAAAACTGTGTCCTTCGGTGTTTCTCTATGATGTTAATAAGTTTTCCTGCACTTTAAGATTTCTTGAACATCTCTCTAGTTCCAAAGTACATATATTTCATCCATTTTTAGATAGGAAATATTTACGATATAGGTGTAAAAAGGAAAGCACATGAGCTAAGTGCTACTCTCCCTACTTTATTGATACTCAGTGATAAAAAGCATAGTCCATAATAAAAAACAGAGTGAGTACAGAAAAAAATCTGGTCTCCGAATTAGCTTGATGCAACAGAGAAGCCATGTCCTTTTAATCTGCTCCTTAAACATTATAAAGGGCAGAATGGTGGGCTGGAAAAGTATATATTTGCCAACTCAGACCAACTGCCCTCATGGGAATTAAGAATGACCTCCATGTCATGCCTTATTCCTAGATCGTCCCTGCTAAAGTGAAATAATTTTATACCATTTTTGCAAGCCAGATCACATTTTGTACTTCTTCCTGTACATAGAAATAAAAAGAATACAAAAATTACCCGGGTAAACTTCCAGAAAATCAGCAGTGACCAACTTTATAAAAGAATGCTACCACATTGTCTTGAAATGGTTGCTGGGCTTAGAACTTTGAGTAACTGTGGTGATTTTTGCAAGGAAGCGTTATCTTAAATTGCTAAGCCCACTGAATAGCCAGCAATCATTAAAAGGCTTTCTAGTTTAATGGCATTATTTATCTTCATGCTTTGAACTGTACTTGGCAGCGATATCAAACGTGATGTAAGGTATGACTAGCACTGGGTCTTAGCACCACACTTTAGACCAGAAAATCATCCTGGTCAAGCTGCAGACGTAAAGAAGATATTAGAGGGATGCACAAGTGGAGGTGGAGCAGGAAACACTTGAGCTGATACAGCCCTCAATGGGGGCACATTTGAGACAATGAACTTTTCTCCAGTGTTCTAACTTATGTGCAGTTTAATATTCCTATTCAGTAGCTAACACCTACCTTCTTTAAAAAAAAAAAAAGAAGAATGGGTTAAGATAAATTCTCTTTTTCAAATTATTCTTGCAGGCCTAAGGTATTTCCTTATATTTTTGGGGTAACTAGGTAGAGCTCAATATTACAACCATTAAAAAGATAAAGAGTATTATTTTGGTGAAGCTACGTGGCTGATTGTCATTAACAAAAAATATGCTAAGACTGCTTAAGCAATTCTGATGGTCACAGGGCTCGGCAAATTACATTTTAGAATCATAGAATCATAGAATTATAGAATGGTTTGGGTTGGAAAGGACCTTAAGATCATCTAGTTCCAACTTCCCTGCCATGGGTAGGGACATCTTGCACTAAATTATGTTGCCCACGGCTCTGTCCAGCCTGGCCTTGAACACCGCCAGGGTTGGAGCATTCACAACTTCCTTGGGCAACCTATTCCAGTGCCTCACCACCCTCACTGTAAAGAACTTCTTCCTCATATCTAATCTAAACTTCCCCTGTTTAAGTGAAGCCATTACCCCTTGTCCTACCACTAGAGTCCCTAACAAAGAGTCCTTCCCCAACATCCTTATAGGCCCCCTTCAGATACTGGAAGGCTGCTATGACGTCTCCACGCAGACTTCTCTTTTCCAGGCTGAACAGCCCCAACTTTCTCAGCCTGTCTTCATATGGGAGGTGCTCAATCCCCCTTATCATGCTCGTGGCCCTCCTCTGGACTTGCTCCAACAGCTCCATGTCCTTTTTATGTTGAGGACACCAGAACACAATACTCCAAGGGGGATGTCATGAGAGCAGAGTAGAGGGGCAGGATCACCGCCTTTGACCTGCTGGTCATGCTTCTTTTGATGCAGCCCAGGATACAGTTGGCTTTCTGGGCTGTGAGCGCACACTGAAGCCGGCTCATGTCAAGCTTCTCATCAACCAGCACCACCCAGTCCTTCTCTGCAGGGCTGCTCTGAATCTCTTCTCCGCCCAACCTGTAGCGACCCAGGTGTAGGACCTTCCACTTGGCTTGGTTAAAATCGGCCCACCTCACAAGCGTGTCAAAGTCCCTCTGGATGGCATTCCTTCCCTCCAGCATATCAAACCAAGCCACACAGCTTGGTGTCGTTGGCAAACTTGCTGAGGGCGCACTCAATACCACTGTCCATGTCACCGACAAAGATACTGAACGGTATCCGATCCCTGAGGGACACCACTCATTACTGTTTTCTAACTGGACATTGAGCCGTTTACAGCAACTTTTAGCGTGCAGCCATCCAGCCAGTTCTTTATCCACCACGTGGTCCATCTATTACAAGCTCTCTAGCGCAGATGAGCCAGAAAAAGCTGTATCAAATGATTTTTAATACACATAAAGGACTCATACTGAAAAAACAATACATGAATGAAGCAAATAACACCTGATGTGTGCAAACAATGTTAACTGTCCTTCTACAGTATTTCCTTCCTATGTTTTTTTTTCCTAAATTTTTTTTCCTATTAAAATAAATTCCTCTAGCTAGAAGCTAGAAGCTTTTAAGTTACGTGGGGTTTTTTTAAGTGTTAGAAACTCTTGTGGGTAGAACAGGAAAAGAGAGGCAGGTAATAGTGTTGCACAAGACATGGACCAGGAGAGTACATTTAGGGTTGTGATCAGAGGCACAGAGTCTAGATGGAGACCTGTAACTAGCAGTGTTCCCCAAGGGCCAGTTTTGGGTCCAATTGTTTAACTTACCCATTAGCATCAGAGCATCTCCTCAGCAAGTTTGCTGACAGTGCAAAACTGTGAGGAGTGGCTGATACCCCCAAGTGCTGTGCTGTCATTCAGAAGGATCTAGACAGGCTATAGAGATGGGCAGAGAGGAACTTTCTGAAATTCAACAAAGGCAAGTGCAGGGTCCTGCACTTAGGGAGGAATAACCCCAGGTCCCAGTATAGGCTGGGGACTGACTTGCTGGGAAGTAGCTCTGAGGAAAGGGACCTGGGGGTCCTGATGGGCAATAAGGTGTCCATGAGTTAGCAGCAATATGCTGGTAATTTCACGTTAAGAATGTTGTTCTTGACATGTATGTGCATGAGATAAGGATAACACCCTCTTCAGTGTTACACATGCACACTGTTGTGGTTCAAGCCCAGCTGATAACTCAGAACCACGCAGAAAGAGAAGGGAAAGGTAGTTTAACAGAATTAAAACAGACTAGCAAGGACAGTTACGATAACTTAAAAATAAAATGATGCTGTGTCTACTGTGTCGGAAGTTTTTTGCTTCCCTGAATAACACAAATCAAGTGATCTCTGCTGTGAAAATGTTCTTTTTTTTTTTTTTTTTCTTTTTCTTGTAGGGGTAAATGAAATAGGGGAACAAGATGTTATCACCTTAGGACATTCTTGACACATACAGCAGTAATTACATAGCCTGCTAAATATCTAGGCTAAATAGCAGAAAACATGCTGCAGCCAGCTGATACTAAAGATATTAACAATCCACTAGAGAAGTGTACATCTAATGAGGTAAGATGTACTAGCTTAACAAATATTTGGGTCATAGTGTTACTGGTATAAGTCTGTGCTATTTTGCTGACTTGCATGGATTTGCAGAAATTTCTGTGAGTTAGAGTAGAAGCCAAAGTACACGCTCATTTTACAGTGAAGTAATACACATTTGATTCAGACAGACATGCAAAGGCAACAGACAGTCCATAAGCTGACTTTACAGAATATAAATAGTAAAATATTTAACTGAATTCATTTCCATAACATTTGTCTGATGTACTTCTATATAGTTCCTTTGGAATTGATCACATCAGGAATGGTGTTTAGATAACTTAAGGTAATTCCCATGCATCATAAGATGCCCTTGCAAGATAAGGGCACAGTACTTTCCTCCATCAGCGGTACATCTCTGTCTAATACTGAGATCCCATATGCTCCTTGCTAGCTCCTGCCAAAAATCCCACTGTACTGTGGAGAGAAATTCAGCAAGAACTGGAGTTTCCAAAACATAGTGCTTATTACAGTAATACTCTGAAGGGAAATACTTCATGGGTTTGGCTTGTAGAATTGGGTATTTGCAGGGAAACCACTCATTAACTCAGCTTGCTCAAATAACAAAAACAACATCCCCATTACCAGCATCACACCCTGTCTCACACATGTATACACTCACTCACAAGCATAACCGTGTTTCACAGACTTCTTGACTTAATAATTTTCTAAGAATCATTTAACTACTTTGAGTAGAAGATGAGGATATGGGCATGTAGTTAAATAACTGAAAGGAGAAAAAAAAGGAAAATCTATTTCTTCTTCAGTTGGCAGCTTTGTCTAAAAGTAAGGCTGCATATGAAACACACCAAAAATCCAGTTTATATAATTAGATAATAGCCACTATTGACATAGTAAAATCAATTTATGACAGCTATCCTAGCAAAGCCAAGCCAGTTCAATGCAATATATTGTCCACCATTCACTTTTAATCACTGTATCATAAGGAAGATATATGATGCATATACACCCAGTATGCATACATACAGTAGATACCCAGAAGCCGTAACACAACATAACCTAGAACGCAGATAGCCTATGTATGGTCCTTGAGAGACTAAAATATTCAGCTTTGGCACTGCTCTTTTGCAAATAGTTGTCTTGAGTTTCGAGAGCAGAACTCTTGGGTAAAGTCTGTGCTGGAACAGACACTACTGCAGAACAGTCTGGGGCTCAGTGCCAAATATGACCTCAGTTCTTGCCCCAACAACAAAGATCATTGCTAAGGCTAGTATTGACAGTGTTCACATTTTCCTTCTTCTTTCTCCTACCATCAGCAAGAAATCTATAATCACCATGTCTTTCTTCAGAATAAATGCTGTAAAATGAGGTAAACAGCAACATTCTAAAATGTTGAAAAGAGTTATAATATTGAAAGCAAGATAGATTTGCTTTTTTTCATAAAAATTGTTTGTCAGTTTTATAATTGGCTCTCTACCTCTTAAGCCATATTCTTGTCAGCTTTCAAAATATATATTCACAGCAGGGAAGCATTCAGCTGGAAGGTTTTATCAGATGAAACTGAAGCAAGCCTTTAGCTGGGGGGCAGAACACAATTGTCAAGATCCATGCAGCCTTAAAGCATGTGAGTAATTGCATTGTATCTGGGAGTTTTAACTTCAACAGGTTTGCTTGTGCAAGTAAAGATTATACAAGTGAATAAGCATTGGCAAATCTGCTCCAGAATGCTTATTCTTTGAAGTGTAGACATTTCTAGAGAAAGAACTGTGAAAATATCTCTTGCATGCAGAAGTATACTATAAGTTTTTATTTTGAAACAATGAAGATGTGATAAAGCCATAAGTTTGACATAAAATTACCATGTTATCAGAAACTGTATCACAGAAATATTTTTTTCAAACATGTTAAAAATATTCTCTAACTCTTACAAAAGTTACTGGGACAAATTTAGATCTCCAGAACTCCACCTATATCAGTGAAATAGCAGAGGATACAACCTAGCACAAAATACGTTCTTTCTGCATTCAGTAGGCACAATATGATAGTATCAAGGAGACAGGAATAAAGTTTTTGAAAGCAATTAGGCAAGGGAAATAGACGTGTCTGCTGTGTATGTTACGAATTTTTACAAGACTGATGGCATTGAATGAGCACTGAGTAAATCATTTAATTTTCTGTGTACATTGATTTTACTCAGCTTTCAGATTACTGCTGATAACAAAGCAAAAGATTTCAATGAAAATTAAACTAAAAATATGGTGTCCCTCTAGCACAGAATAAATTAGTGCCTTCTCTGGGAAAATCTGTATATCATTCAACAGAAAGTAAACTCCTCACCTTGAAACAGCAATACAAGAATGATGAAAAATAAGTATCGATGCAGTCAGACAGAAAAATTAGAACCAAAAGCTAGTATGCATTGGGGTATAGCTCTCATCTTTTCCAATGTTTTCCCCAAAGTCTTATTTTCCCTTGTCTGTTGATAAAACTTGCTTGTGGGGTTTTTTTAAGACTTAGGATGTAACAATTTGCATTCTCTCTGCAGAAGTTAAATATTTTTCATTAAGCATTTCCACAAAGGCAAGTGAAACAAATACCAGGAACATGACAAAGAACTCCAGTTCTTCCTGATAGGCACAAAAGGCAAACAAAAATATTTCCTAAGTGAATTCTTACAGATCCTGGAGAAATTCTGTCTCCAGACATCTAAATTCACTTTTTATTTATCATTTCATGTCTGCATGAACCATCATTTTCCCAGGCCTCTCCCCCTCTCATATCCCCTTGTGAGACATGCCTTGTTACTTCCATGACACCTCCTGTTCCAGCTTGGAGCAGCTGAGAAACAGAAAGGCACACTGTGTCGCTATGTCTCTTAATCTTGTAGCTGAGTGTGTGTGATGGGGTGGAATGCACTTCCATCTTGGTATTCCCTAAATTTGTCCAGGCTGAGCTGAGTTGAGCTATGGCTGTGTGAGAAATTCAGTAAAGCTTAACTATGTTTTCTGTATACTAAGGACTAGAATACCCTAGAGTTTATCAGGTCATTCACAGATGACTTTATCAACATATATCAAAGATGACTGTTATTTAAAATTCATCAACACAAGCTCTGAAATGAATATTGAAACCAAAAGTAGAAGACAAGAACATACTTCTAGGATTTATTTCATTTTTATCTGACCTTGCTGCTTCAGCACCACCTCTTGCAACTAGCTTGCTTCCCTACAGTACCCCTCTCAAGCACCCACTAGAGTACCCCTGCAAATACTCCCTCCAAATCTCTCCAGCGGTGAGGCAGACTGGGGGTACTATACAAAATGTGGCCTTCTCACTTCTGTGGCTAGGCTCTCCAAAACCATGTAAATGGTGCTTGTAAAACCACAGATATTGCACAAAAATTGTTTAGAAACATGTAATGGTTTTTCACATGATGGATCCAGATACTAAATGCAAATGAAGATTGAACAATTGTCTATATTGTATAATAGTGTAAGATTTTTAGTTATTCAGGCTGAAAGGAAATCTTAGTGTTTAAAAAGATTTTGACGACAAAAGAATTATACTCCTTCTCTGTTTTAGGCAGAATGAAGCAATGACTTCATTAACATAGAAACATCCTAACCTTGAATAATCAGGTCAGTGAACATTCTATTAAAAAGGCAGTAAAAGGTAGCAGTACAAAGTACCGAACTTCTTCATAGAGATTTACTGGAGTGGCAACATGAGTTTTACCAGTACATATGAAAGCTCTTTAATGGAGCTATTCATAACTCCATGTTTCCACGGAGTTTTTTGGGGTTTTTTTGCAAGTATTTTATTATTTGTATTTTCCTTGTCCTCTAACCTCTTCTGACATCCATAGCTCCTGCTTAGTCTGTCATCTGTATTTCTTAGTCTCCTGTACTTCTGTCCACACTCCCAAAAGCACTTGCTACTGATCTCATGTCTGTCTCCATCTACCATACTGTCCATATTTCCTCCCTTCCTTCTGCAGCTACACAATTACAGTTTTTCTCTGTAACCACAAGTATCCTTGCCTAGACCTTCAACCAACACAGGACCTCCTGGGGGGGAACTGCAAGGAATTTAGCTCCTGCAGTCATAAGCCACGTGAGGTCAGCATAAAAATGTTCTAAACATGAAACATTAGTATATTTTTCAGAATTCCTAGAATGCTGTAAGTCTGTGTAGCTCTGCAGCATATGCAGACTGATAAAATGTAATATGCATCTTCACACAGGACATGCTATAAATGAGGAAACCATACATAGTTTCAGATTCCTCTTCCAAAGCATAGCAATACTAGAATACTTTAAAACATATGTAGTTTTTACCTATTTTTTAACTTACTGTGTTGCATTGCCTTACTAGAAGTGATTTTCATTTTCAAGATAGTCTCAATATAAGCAATTTTTAATAAGCAGTAACTACAGGTGTCCAAGCTCTCAGATATGATTCTGTACCATAAACTGGAGATGAAAGTCTTGTTAACTAAGCAGCCATATTCAGAGTTGACAAGCAAGCAAAATCAGTAATTCCTTAATGCTTTCCACTGTCCTCTGTTTCTAAACTTAGTCTTTCAATAAAATAAACCTACAGAGGGTTTCCTTTCCTTTAATATGAGAATCAGCAGCAACAAGAGAGATCAAAGCAATACAAAGCATTATGATTTCAGTCAGTTCTGGAACCAAAACAGATTTTTATACGGTACCTGTAGAGGCACGAGAGCTCTGAGCATTTTCTTTAGCATATTTTATGTTATTGCTCAAAATACAAAACCTGGAATCTGAAAACATCAATCTGCAGTGGTTGATGGAGACAGAAGTAGTTGAAATCACATATGCAGAAAACACATTTTGTATATATATAAAAACCATTTTCTGTATAAGAAGTCATCCACATACTGCATTAAGGATAAGTTTATTGAAAAGCAAATGAATGAATGCAATTAGTTTTCTTTCCTTATAGTTTAAGAGCTGTTACCAGATTTTCATAAACATAGTTTGGACTCCATTTAGGCTTTATAAATCTTGTCCATTTGAGGATGACATCTGTTGTCTCCATACCATTTTCCCTCTTTCAGAGCCTGACAGCATTTCAAGAGTCAGGGCTGTAACTGAAGCTAATTCAATGAGTTTCTAAATCATATTTAGGTATCTTTCCCTTTTCCTCCACATCCTCTCCAGGTTGTGGAGGTGGGAGCTGGGTGGGAGTGGGGAAGAAGGAGGAAGGCAGTGAATTTAAAGTAATGCCTTTTTTCCAGGTCAGTCAGCATTCATGATCTCTCTCAGTTATCAGTTCATGATGTACTGATAACTTTCTAGACAGCTTTTCTCCCTGAAGGGAAACACATTTCCTCCTTATTTTCACCATTACTTCAATGCTTTCTTTACCTAAAAGATGCTTTTTTGTTTTTTAACTAAGCCTGAAGCTTATTGCAGTCTGCCATACTCATCACTGACAACAAAAAGAGGTAAGGCCAGCCATAAGGCTTCCTGTAAGGCTTTTTGAACTCTTTAATAATTTGCATAGGTGTTTGCACACACCTGGATGGATTTGCAAACTTAATTCTTACAGATAAAGCTTGTTTAAAATATTTTCTTCTTTTGCATTTCCCTGCTGTTCAGTGTCACTCTCTTTCATTTGAGTGATTTAGAATAACAGAGCTTTATCTTAAACTGTAGCAGTTTAGCACACATTGCAAGGATCAGTAGACAGTATTAGTAGGGATGCAGCCTTTGTTCATTAGGAAGAGCTTATATATATGCAAAAGAACAAAGTTCTTGAGAACAGATAATACATCACCTCAACAACAGCACTTACAGAAAGCAAGGAGAGGGCTTGTTATCATCTGTCAGATTTTCTTCACCCAATAAATATTCACAAAGATGTGTGGACTGTATTTCATTCTTTTCTCTACCCCTGAAAGGCCTAAGTCATTGCACTTCCTAAACCTTTACCTTCTTTCCCAGTGACTTCTACCTGTCTGAAAAACTCTTTGTTTCTGAGGTTCAGGAAAGAGAGCAGGAACAGAGAAATTCTTTAAATGTATTATTTAACCTAGTACCCAGCGAATAGAGCACAATGCCCAATTGTGCATCCCCAATTCCCACTGAACTCCTACTTTTTGAAATACCTTCTCACAATTTAAGATACCTACCCCAGTAGGAATATAAGAAAAATAAGAAGTTCCATGTGTTCTCCAAGCCTTTAATCAGGAAATCACGGTCAGCTAACAGTGGGGCCTGGTAAATGGGCAGTGCTGGCAGCCCTTGGACCTGTTCCCTCTTAGAAAGGATTAGTCACAGCTGTACAGTGTCATGGGCATTTTAAGGGTTAGGTCCTGCAAGATGCCAGTGGGAAGATTTAATTCAGAGGTGATGTGTCAATCAGCGTTATAAACAGCAATCCACGGTGAATTGAACTGTATCTAGATGAGATGGTACAGCATTTAGTATAACAAGCTGCCTGCTTACAGTTCATTGTACCTCTATTGTAAGTTTAATTCCACTGGAAAAGATGCGAATAGCAGCACAGCCAAAGGCAGGCTGTTGGTTTGCTCCTTTTACTCTACTACAGTGCGAAAGAGGAGAGTTTGCCTCCCTGAGAGCATGTGTGTACATCCTTCCTTTGGAGAAACCTGCTTGGGAGGTGCAATAAGCAGATAGCCTATATTAGAGGTCTGGACAGTACTACAGTGCTACAGGAACTAAAGTAAATCCATTTTCCTAAACCTGCTGCTGCTTATCTGAACTGGAAGACTTTTGAAGGAAACAGAGTAGTGCTTGCAGTATGGAGCACATCCACAGCAAATTTTCAGAGGCAATGAAAAGCAGGTGTGATTCCTATGGAGTGGGAGGTATGCCACTGCATTTGTTGAAACAAGAAACTCAGCAAGTTTTCAGGTTGGGACCAAGACTGAAGGAATGTATTTTCCCTGCCATGACAAAACTGACATGGGACACGCAGGTTTTCAAGCTTGCTATTACACAAAACAGAAGGGGAATGAAATTTTTCCATAGTTTCCCTGCTCAACCAAAATTCTAAAGCTAGAGCAAAGAGAATGTATGCATTGCTGTGGTACTATCCACCTCACTGCTATTAAGGTAATAACAGTGCCAGAAGAAAAGCTATTCTAAGTCACCACCAAGTTCAGACCTTGCAAAGAATTGAAGAGAAAAAAACACTGTATTTTCCTTCCCAGAGACTAAAAATCGATTATTTAATTATGGAAGTGGCAAGGTTACTAACAGTGAGGAAAAAAAACCAACAACACTATTTTTGTTAATGATAATGTTAGAAAAAGGTGAAATTTTATGATAAAATAATCATATAGAATATCAAAAGTGATTATATTTGAGAATCCATAGATTAATAGAAGGTCTTTATATATATCTATTTTAAGATGTTATAACCTTGCTGGTTTATATCTCAGTAACCATAATAGCTTTAGCAGTAGAAACTAACATGACCATATATGGCAAAAAGGATTTAGGAAAGGATGTGCCATGGGGCTGGATGGGGGAGGGAACGTGCTAAAGAGATCTACCTGGGCGCCACTGGGGATTATCAGAAGTAACTAAGTAAAGATAAGAGAATGCTGCGTCCACATAGCAGTTGGGGGCCCCTCCAAAGAGAGAAAAGGTGAAAAGGACAGTGCGAGGAAGACTACTTTCTTCATCGGGAAGACCACTAGAGGGGGGCTGCGCAAGCGCAAGAGAGGCTGATGTCGTAATGGACTGATGAAGCAATTTCCTAATGAGTATGTATTAGTGGGCGTAGCTACCTACATCGAATGTGTATAAATTGTGAAACGTGCTGTAGCAAGGTGGGAATCAGATTTGGATGTGTACCCCTGATTCCTGGCGCGTCAATAAAGCACCTCATATAACCATTCTGGTGGTTATGTGTTTGTCTCGATGCTAACAATAACATAATGTTTGCTGTTCCTGAATAGAAACAGGTAAAATATGCTAAACTATTCTTTTCTGCTAATTAAATTGCAGCTATATCAGCTTATAGTTTTGAAGATAAAGAGCAATCAGAAGTCTGGTGCACTCCTTTATATCATTGCAAATCACAGTTCTGTAACAGCACATCTAATGTTGTCGTGGGTTTAGGAAAAAGCAAATGAAGACAAATTAATTCATAATTAATTCTCAATGATCAGGAAGTTAATATACTGTAAATTTTTTCCCAGCAAAGCATGACGTCTGTGGAACATGGTAAAGGCGGTGTGGTGCTTTCACACTATTTTATACATTAGTATTTTGTACCATTACACGAATTAGTTGCAGGTTCATTAATCATTTTTGCAACCGGAGTGTTAAAATTATACCAAAAGCGAAATTTAGTAATTAAAGATAAACAGTTACAGTCCTTTTGTGAAGAAAACAAGTTAAAAATGGTGTCATACATATATTCAATGAATTGGGTATTTTATTAATTCATTAGTATGTTCCACTGTGAACTGTTTTAAATTTCTATGAACTGTATTTTACAGTTACATCCAGTGGGTAACTACAGTTCACTCCTTAATCTCTACAGTAACCCTGTGAGACAGATGATTGCTATTCTATCTTATAAAAAGAGCTGGTGCAGATGATTTTTTTTATTATTATTTTTTATTTTAACTCTGAGTGGTTTAAACAACCCAAGTAACCTATACACAGCAACTCCATAGAAGGAGAAGAGAATTTATGATTCAGCATTCCAGGGTCAAACCCATCAGATTATGTTGTTCTAGGCAGACTTCACAGGTCTGGTCTGTTCAAGGCTATTTACAAGTGGCCACACAGTGCTGGTCATGCATTTTAAGAGACCTCAGCTCAGGTATACAGAAGAGCTGGAAAGTTACTGGGAAAGAATAATATTTTGGGTTTAGGTTGTTTGGTGGGGTTCTTTTTTTTTTCATTTTTCCATGTACGAACTATTTTAATTTAAAGGCTGAAGAAAAAGAAAATGCTTTTATGTAATGGTGGTTTTAATGGTACTATTTGAAACATTTCAATTAAAAATTACGAAGTCATAGAACACGTATCGAAATGCATAGTCTACACAAAGAAAAAGGTAAGCATAAGAAGTTTTAGGTTTCTGTATTTCATTAATTCCAATGACATTTTCAATTACCCTATACATTAATAAGTAATTATGTATACTACAGAGTAATTATACATTACATAAAGTCTAAATTATTATCTTTTTCAATCAGTTTAATACTCTTTATTTACCAGGGAAAAAATTATCACCTCCTGTGAGCACAATAAGTTGTAACAGTATAAAAGATTGAAACTGTATATATTTATAAGTTAATTTAAATTTACCAACTACCTAGAAGTAGGATATTTGTCACTAACTGGTGACTGGATCTTTCTCTGACTATCTGAATATTTTCAAAATATTTTCAAGGAGGCAGAAGAAGAAGATAAAAATGTTGGCTGAAAAGACACATCCAAAATGGGAAACAGCCTTGCCTCAGACAAAATTGCCTGTGATAGAGATTGGGGATCCCTAGTCTGCTTTTTTTAATAGCAGCAAAGGATTTACACACCTAATTAGCACTCTGATGCATTCAGTTAACAAAAAATGACTAAAATGTTCTATCCTCAATGATCCCACATTTGAATAGGTATCTCTAGAGAACATGATGATGTTTATTAATCAGTGATGCTATGCAGAAGTGGTCTTCTTTTATGCCTAGAACGTCTTTTTTGTTTATCTTGATTTTTAATCCCCAGTACTTCTCTTGTTCCCCTAGTTCGCTTTCTAGGTAACCATAACACCTGAATCTTGCCAGCTCTTTCATACAGAATGCACTATGCCTTATTAAAAGATATCAAATGTTTGAAAACATGTGCTCAGAGGTAATGATAATGACTTAACGTTATCAGTATATGACACATGTACAGAAAGTATTCACAGAGACGGAACAGATTAATTTCTATTCCTTACAGACACTTTCAAAAGTGCAACACTGTTATTCCCTATTGCTATAGGAAAAAAAAAAAACAGAAAAAAGAAAAGAACAAGACCCTTACTAACCCCTGAATTTTGCAACTCAAACCACACCAAATCCTGACAAATCCTGAGCTCTTCTATCTCTTGACTGGTGCTCCTGTTACTACTGAATGCTCAGTACCTCTTGAAAGCTTCGGAAGTACTGAGAAAATTCTGGCTGAGAAGTAAGGCATTCTCCAAGTGAGATACTGCAAATCCAAACCCACTATTTTTCTGTTTCTGCATGAAACAGCACATTCGTATGTTATGTTTTACAATTGTATATGAATGTCAAAACATTTTAATGAGAATGATGTATCTGATTTCATGAACACAGAATTGCAAGGGTGCTGAGTGCCATGAGCTGAAGCCAAAATATAAGAGAATTAATGACATCAAGTCAGATGTAGCAGTAGACATGTTTGGTTCTGTCTTGAAACAACTTTTGAGCCACAGGTAGCTATTAATGGGCTTTTTACTCTTATGTGTCAATTTCTTGTCAAATTTTCCACCAAAAGGAAGTTTATGGGCTTCAGGCATTTTTTGTTTTGTTTTGTTTTGTTTTTTTTTCCCCTACAGCTGTATCTTTGTATAAATCTTTAGTACATTTCCTTAATGTTTGGTTTACTTAAATAAAAACCAAAACACAAACCAAACTAACAACTGTTGCTTTCATTTAAAGCTTAGAAATGCTTAGAAATGCTACAGTGCATCTTCCTGTGGGAATGTGTGTTGGTCAGAACAGTTCTTTCCTTTCTCTCCCCATGAAGACTTATTTGTTATATTAATTATTCTTGAACATCTAAAATTTATACATCACTGTTATCACTTTGCTGCCAGGTAATACACATATCTCTTTCC
>NW_009918790.1:23713-60229 GCF_000696875.1 Nestor notabilis
TCTCCATGTTACTTCTTTGAATAACCTGTGACAAAACTTTCCCAGAGATGACTTCACTCATACACACTGCTGTGTGAGAATGGGAACCTATAGTTAAGAGCTCATAACGGTGATGGAAATTCAGTTTGGTTTTCATAACCTACTGAAGACATGCATAGTTAATAAACTTAAATTATACTCAAATACGAGATTATCCTAATCCTTTGTAAGAATAACACCAAGACTCTATTCCCTTCTCTGAGCTATTCATGATCCCACTGGGGACAACCCTGAAACCCACAACTGAGCACTTCAAATCTAAGTACGAGTTCCGATGTGAAGCTAGCCAAGCCTAACCTGTATCAGCTGCCAACCATGCTCATTTAGCTATTCTGAAGTACAAAGCTTTTATTGCTGAACAATGCAGCTTTTCTTGCCTTTCTTCTGGAAGGTAAATGATGATCGTAATATTCATTCTTTCGACATTTCACCAGTCACCTTGTATTTCTCTGCACTTACAATGCAATAAAGTTTTTATTCAGACCTATGAATGAAATATGTCTCCATTAAGTTATCCTAGGTGTAGAGCAGTTCATCCTTGATACAATACTTCCTGGCCTGGCATACAAGCCTTTTGTGCAACACTATATCACAAAAATGCACTGTGCTTTTTAAAGTCCACGTACATTCCGTCTATGCTCTCCTGTGCTTTTGCTCCCTTTCCACAGGCACACGCACACACCTACACAGACACAAGCTTTATTAAATGTGAGTCTCTCTGTTCAGATTGTACCTCTTCACCTTAATTATATCCTGCCCTAAGGAAGGGGGCTGAAATACCGTGGTCCCTGAATATTTCTTCCACTGTACTGCAGCTCTTCCTAGCCCTGAAAACTGTTTAGTTTCAGTGAAACGTCATACATATTAGTAACTCCAAAAGCTTGCTGCAACTTTTTTAGCATTCTGAATATGCCTCATCTGGTTTTGTCAGTCATTAGACATTGATCACTTTTTTTCTTCCATGGATCTGACTAGAATCGTAAAATCACAGAATCAGCTAGGTTGGAAAAGACTTTTAAGATCATCAGTCCAACCATTACCCCAGGACTGCAAGTCCACCACTAAACAACATCACTAAGGGCCTGTAATCTGCCTTGAGTCAGGTACCACCTCTTTTAGTATATGTCACTCATCACCAAAATTTCCAAATAACACAGCAAATAACCTGACATTTTTATTCCGGTAAGTAGACATTATGTTTACATAACATATTAGAAGAATCCCAAAGAACCTAATCTTTAAAACAAACCTCGTCTTTCCCATGTGACTCCTTATCAAAAGGGAGTCCCCATCTTCTTTATAGCCATACTTTCAATACTGGAATATGGTGATGAGGTCTCTCCCAAGCCTTCTTTTCTCTAGGCTGAACAAACCTAGTTCTCTCAGCTTTTCCTCATACAGTAGGCTTCCCAGCCCTTTGATCATCTTTGTGGCCCTTCTCTGCACCCTTTCCAGCCTGTCTATATCTTTTTTGCATAGCAGTAACCAAAACTGAACACTATATTCCAGATGTGGTAGGACAAGCACTGAGTAGAGTGGGATAATGCCATCTTTATCTTTGCTGGTCATGCTCTTGTTGATGTAACCCAGCACCCTGTTGGCTTTCTTTGCCGCAGCTGCACACTGTTCACTCATATTGAGCTTGTTGTCCACCAGGACCCCCAGGTCCCTTTCCACAGAGATGCTCCCCTGCCAAGTAGATCCCAGCCTGTGCTTCACTTTTGCATTGTGCTTACCCAGTTGCAAGGCTTGACATTTGCTCTTGCTGAACTTCGTAAGGCTCTTGTTAGCCCATTCTTCCAGCCTATCCAGGTCATCCTGCAGGGATGATTACAGCCCTCAGAAACTACAGGTTTCAGGGTGGAAAGACAGTCGCACTAGTACTAGTCAGTCTGTCACGAAATCATTAGAACTCACAGGTTTTTGCATTATCTGACTATCTGGCTAAACAGTTACATACTTCTGTATCTATATAAAAGGATGTTTTCTTCATAATCTCCAGAAACAAAGCTTTTACTTTGACAGGACGTATATTCATGTAAATAATGCCAGTTTAGTCTATTCTAGATAATCTTTTTTGGAATCATATGGAGTCTTTCACATTGTCTTTAAGTCTGCCCCGATCATCTTTCAGAATTTGGCAAATGAAGTTCTCTATTTTCAGTGAAAAGGGTGGGCATCATTTTGGGTTTGGGTGGGGGTTTTTTGTTATCATGCAAAATAAAACAGGTTATTTTTATCTTGAAGACACTTCTGCCAGTTCCATCCTGCCCGAAAAAGATCAATTAGAGATGGATATCTTCGTGAACCATCACCTCTCCAGCCCTCGTACAGAGATCAAAATAAATAATTTTTCCCATACACTAACCAAGGATGTATTAGTGCATCACTGCACCTCAAATGTAGAATTCTAAATTATTTTGTGATTTGTATCTTACAATTAAATTTAATCCCTAGAATCCCCACAAAGAAGTTAGAGGGTCTCTTGTGCATCAAGTTTCAAAGCAGTTCAAAGTCAGGCAATGCAAAGCTGCATATATAAGCAAACAAACACATACATAAATATCCAGTATTAGAAACACTTCAGCTCACTTTTTCAAAGAACTTATGTCAGCAGTCGAGAGACTAAGAGAGTAATTTACCACTGACCAAAGCATCAAAAATCTTCATATGACTTCCAGCAAGCAATATGGATGTCATCATCTCACCTTTTTTTCTCTACTCACAGAAAACATCTTCCCACCTGATACAATCTATCCTGCATGTTACAGCTCTGATGCTTTCAGGTACGGACTGAGTACCATTCAATTACTTCATCTGTTAAACTTTACTTCTCTGAAACACTCTACTTAGGCAGGTTTGCTTCCAAATACTCTCACTTATTCTTGAGTTGAGTAACACATTAAAGAGTTTTCTCTAAATGTTTCTATCTAGGGAGCACTTCTGTTTCCTAGAAGTCTATAAAGCACGTATCATAAAGATTCTATATACCCAATTCCATAAATACACTTTGTGATAATTAAACTACAACCATGTGATGTACTAAGCATTTATTAAAATCCTGATATGTAGAGATGGAGAAGATACATCGAACTGTTTACCTATTCATTTGGAAATTACTCATTTAGTTACCTTACAAATCTTCCTTGCTTTATCAGTACCTAATACTCAACTGTTAGCTTTAAAATGTAATAGACAAATATATATATATATGGCATTTGTACACTTTTCTGGGGAAAAAAAAATGAATTACTTCTGTGCTATTTACAATACTATCTAATCACTGAATACTCCTATAGATGATTTACTCATATAGGAACAAGTGTCAAATTCAAAACCAGTTTAGAATTATAACTGAGATAGCACCACACTTCCTATAAAATGGTTAGATACCAATTTTCAATGCATTCAAAATCTGACTGAGTTTACTCAACCTCACATTTTTTTAATATATGACAAAAATATTTCTCCTCTCTCAGACTTTCGTAAGTATGACTTAACCAACATCAGGCATCATGAACATTATTTGAGTTTGCCCTTAAAGGAGATTGCAATACATTGCCTTCAAATCTTGTTCTATCAGTTTGTCAGGAAGAAGAACTGATTTATTATTTAATTCTCCTGTTCATTACAATAAAAAACCTGTATTTATCTCAATTTTTCTGTAGATCTTTCAAAGGTTTAAAATTGCAAAATACCTGGAATTAAGTTCCAGTGGAATGAAGTAGTATGTGAAGCATTTCACACTTCTTAAAACTATCCTCAAGGAAATGGGAGATGCTTATTACAGTCAAGCTCCCTTTCCTTGCATTCACTGTGCATTCATTTTACACCTCATAGTTTTCAATCTACCTGTATAGCACTACAAGTGATAAGAATGTTAAATTTAATAGTTTAAGATTAACTTCTTGTATTATTTCTGAAGCCCAAAGTGAGTGTCTAGTTCAATCAGATCTGAACAGGCACTTAAAGGTGCCTATATTTGAACTTTCAGAAAAAATACAAAAGATTATGAAATGAAGACGTGTGTGTCAAACATCTGACATGTCATTCCATCAGCCGGAAAAAAATCTTGGTCTGTCTCTAAGGTACATTGCTTCACATTGGTCAGATGCCAAAGAAAGGAACCTTTTCATTTGGAATGGATGGAGTTCAGTGTCATTACTAAGATTAACTGAGGAGGTGATCATCAGTGAGTGCAGCAAAGTCACTAAGAAGCTCTCTCAAACAGCTGGCACCAGAATAGAGGGTGGACACAGTCTGGGGAGTTTTGACTTGCTGCTTTTTTTGAACCAAAGAGAAAAAACAACCAACTAAACACAATCTGCCTTCAAGACAGAGTGATAGAATCCTTTCCTTTTTAAAAAAGGTAGGAGAAAATAACAACATTGACATAACACTGATGATACTACAAAATGTATTTTCAGACTGAATCCGAAAATCTGAATCCACACTACTGCTAACATGGTACTATCCACATTTCTGTTCATTCTTCGAGTCATCCAGAGATAACAAATCCACCTGAGAGCTATCTCAGATTTTCCTTTGTGCAGCCATTTACTCCAGGAAATAAATATTACTTAAAATGTGAGATTCTCAACTACTTTCAGAGTATTCAACATACGTACATGAAAGAATGATTTATGCTGGCTCTTATAAATTGAGATATTGTGCCAGAATTGCCAAACTATTCCATATGTGATACTTGATAGGAAAGGGTGCTTAGTATTATTAATCCTTGTAATCTTTGGGTATCTTTAGTCAGTTGATTTGAACGTTAAATGTAGAAATTGGTTCACAGTGGTTTCACTTCAGAAAACACAAATTCAGCTTTTAATTTAGGTCACTTCTTTCCCATGTACTCACTTTCAGAAGACTGGAACATGATGTGACTCAGCTTGACTTTTCTGGCACTATATCTTCAACAGAGGTTCATGTTAAGACATTTGCAGGTCAGGGCTCAAGTATACTGGTGGAGCACCGCAAGTATTAGTGTGTGCCTATCTGCTTGCAGTCAGAGCTATTAGTGTTTTGCTTTCTGTCAGGAAAAGTTAATTTCTTTTCCTATTTATATATTGTGCCAACAATTAACTCCATAGTGATACTTTTATTTGCTTAATGGCGCTTTTTTGACCCAATTCCAAATATTCCTGCAATCGTTAACCCTTAGCCTATGTTCCAGATTAGCATGCAAAAGATTCTGTAGCTTACTGCTTTAACACTTTAGCAGTCAAGTGTATTATTTCTGCTGTTAACTGGCTTTTTATCCCAGAAGTGGGTCAGCTGCATCTACCAAGCTAAACTGGATATATGCATGCACAAATGCAGGTGCATTTGCGTGCCTGACTTAATTGTGGAGCAAAGGGTTTTGGAACCATGATTCAGGTCACTTTGAGAGCATGCTTTTCTGTGGCAGGGATATAAGCAAATATCCAGCATGTGACTATTCACAGCCTTCTCTTTTTAACTTTTTCTGACAGGTGCACTTAGCAGAGTGATCGAGATACAACTCTCCCTTTGAGGAGAAAAGTAGTAAAATTACTTAAGTGAGAAGCAGGAAAAGAGACATCAGATAACACATCAAATAGACGCAGAAAAGCCACACAGACTACAGCAGCACGAAGCAACATCAGTACATGGTCACCCCACACTTTAAAAAAGAAAGCTTCAATAGAGCAGAGACAGCATGAAGTAACAAAACAGAATTTGCACAGTAATGACTGTATGATTTCCTTTCAACTTCACACAGGGACAGGAGAGAGCACTCTCCAGCTTTTCAAAATTGAGCACTCTGCATCATCAAGAACTTGCCATGCTTTTTCCTAACAAATTCATTCAGTTTCTCATTCTGAAAGATAATCTCAGCAAGACTTCTATTTTTTATTTTTTTTATTTTAATTCTCTTCCTATCACATTTATTTTGACTGTAAAGTTTAAACTTATCTTCTTTCCTAAATGCACTAAAACTTCACCAATAAAGCATGTTCATGCCAGCAGATGTGCAAAAGTCTAATTCAAAGTTTCCCAAGCTTTTAATATTACTTGTTTATTTTTAATTTTGAGATAATGACTGTACAGTAGTTTGATACTTTTTCTTTGGGATTCATCTACTAGCTGATTTTTTTATATTTATTTCCTGTGTTTTTACATATTATCACAAGTTATGTCAACCTATAAAGCCTTCGATTACTTATTACATGACTTACATAATGTTCTTTTACAGTGGGGCAGCAGGGCCACAATATAAGGAATAATACAGGGCCTAAAACACCCATGTACCACTGCTGAAACAATTTCTGTACAGTACCTCAGGACTTCTAACTGCTGAGAGTCACCACAGTGAACCTACACACTGAAAGCTGTTGTGTTGTGAGCTTTTATAGCGCTGCCTCTCTTGACTGAGAATTTGTTTTTCTAGATCTCCCTAGGTTCACACTATTGCTCACCATTCTCACTAGCATGTCACTATTACTCTTCAAGATATCCTTCCTACATTTCTAAAGCAAATTCTATGTTCTACACATCTTATTATCGATTTAGTTATTGTCCTTATGAATTCTACAGAATTAATACCTCTGAGTATGCTATGAAAGCTATTTTCACAAGAACTCTGGTTTTGAAACCAAAATGTGTTAGTCCATAACTGAGTCTTTCTGGTGGATATCTGTATCACTTAGCATCATAGGTCATCGTAAATATGTAAGAGGTTTTGTCTGATTGTTTGTTTGGTTGTTTTTCCTGGTCTGTTAATATGTGTAGGTAATGGCAACAGTTTCAAATTATTTTTTATCCTGTTTAGCCAGTCTTAAATAGTTTAATAAAAATCTCATTAGAAAATTGAATGAGAAAAATCTGCTTTTCTATATGACTAAATTTAAGCCTACACAGACATTGACTCAGACACCCAAGCACTGAATGACAGCAACTGAGGTCTGACTATATTGCAGTCTGCAACTTCATAATGCTATCATGCAGTCAGTCAGTCATGTGCTTTATGGAATGAGCATAGATGACATACTGAAAAGCTGGACAGAGCTTAAAAGATGGTCTATATGTCTCCTCCTCTCCTTTGAGCAAAATTTAAAGTCTACTAACCAGCTTCACAACATTTTATTGTTGTCTGTATCTTGGCTCATAAGCCTGATGTTGAATCTTTTAATTCTTAGGGCTGGCCCTTTGTCATTCAGCTGAAATGCACTGTATACTGCATAGGAAGACCTCCTTATTCCTATTATGCTGGACAACCTTAATTCTTTTTTTCCTTATATTTAGTAAGTTCAATTGATCATTACACAATTTAAAGAGATTTAATTTTGTTTAATGTTCACCTGACACATGAACTCCATCACTACTAAATTTACCCAGCCAACCACAGTGTATTTCCTTGCACACATTTGTTCTACTCAGCCATGTTCACAATCTAGTATATCGTGTTGGTCACACTGATGATGAATCCCTCTCATTCAGCACAGTATCAAGCCAAGTGCAAGGTCCTACACCTGGGGCGGCACAACCCCAGGCACAGCTATGGGCTGGGCGGAGAAGAGATTCAAAGCAGCCCTGCAGAGAAGGACTTGGTGGTGCTGGTTGATGAGAAGCTTGACATGAGCCGGCTTCAGTGTGCGCTCACAGCCCAGAAAGCCAACTGTATCCTGGGCTGCATCAAAAGAAGCATGACCAGCAGGTCAAAGGAGGTGATCCTGCCCCTCTACTCTGCTCTCGTGAGATCCTCCTTGGAGTATTGTGTACAGTTCTGGTGTCCTCAACATAAAAAGGACATGGAGCTGTTGGAGCAAGTCCAGAGGAGGGCCACGAGCATGATAAGAGGGATCAAGCACCTCCCGTATGAAGACAGGCTGAGAAAGTTGGGGCTGTTCAGCCTGGAGAAGAGAAGGCTGCGTGAAGACCTCATAGTAACCTTCCAGTATCTGAAGGGGGATGCTGGAGAGGGACTCTTCTTTAGGGACTGCAGTGGTAGGACAAGGGGTAATGGCTTCAAACTTAAACAGGGGAAGTTTACATTAGATATGAGAAAGAAGTTCTTTACAGTGAGAGTGGTGAGGCACTAGAATGGGTTGCCCAAGGAAGTTGTGAATGCTCCAACCCTTACAGTGTTCAAGGCCAGGCTGGACAGAGCCGTTGGCGACATAGTTTAGTGCAAGATGTCCCTGCCCATGGCAGGGGGATTGGAACTAGATGATCTTAAGGTCCTTTCCAACTCTAACCATTCCATGATTCTATGATTTATAGCACTAACGTAACCCATCCAGAGCAATCCAGAAATTCCCACTTAATTCTATATCAGTTAGCTTTTTGAAGTTTTTTTCATACCATTGAAAATCTGTCAGTTATAGTACTTCATGGCAGTAAATACTAGTGGTCCTGTCATCCCATGAGGGAGACACAGCTGTGATCTCACCAGTCCTGTGCAGCTATATAGCCACACCACTATTTTATGTTTTAGGAATAAGAGGACAAATTTTTGAGAGGAATATATCCATGCTATAATATGGAGAAAACCACCTCTAATTCTCTTGTTTACTGATGGCCTTTTATGATTACCTTCATAGCTCTGGTCACACTAAGATGACAATGTATCCGTCTGAAACACCTGTAGTCACTGATCTGCACAGACTGCCTTGGTGAGATGACACTAGCAGGCAAATGCCCCAGTAGTCCTGTGGCTGGCAAAGTTTTCTAACTACTTTCCACCTTGAAAGTTAGGTATTTCATTTGCATCGTGAAGGGAGTGGGATTTATCCAGTGTTTACTGCAGCCCTGTTCTGCACATCTGCTTCTGTGCTGGCTCCTCAAGCTGTTATCTTCTTTCCCCTATTTTCCTTCCTCCTCCTCCAGAAGTGTTCTGATTGCAGTAAGCCTAGCCCTTCTCCCAGAATGCTAACTGACATTCAAACATATTAAAAGCCAGAACCATGGGTGACTTACGTAGGAAGTGGAACAGACATAGCAATGCATTTCCCCAAAACCCAGATTCCTGTTCGTAAATGCAGCCAAGTCAATGAATGATGAGTAATAGCCTTAAGCAGTTGTAAATTAATACTATTATTTACTGATGATCCATAGAGGTAAGAAATGGATGTGGGCACCCCTGGCAGTGTCATTCTAGAAATGAATGCTCTAGAAACCAGAGACTTGTAACCTTAAAACCTTGACCAATTTTCCTCCCTGCAGATACCTCTTCCATACTCTCTTGGTGTCCTATTGGTTTTAGCCATTCCACTGACTACCAATATGTGACATCTGACCTCTTCACTTACACTATATATATTGTCTCAAAGTCTACCAATAGACAGAAGATTTGTGTGTGTTTTTGATAGAAAATTTTTAAGAGACTTCTGTCAACACTCCTTCCAACACATTGTTAGTTTTGTCTATATACTCCAGGCTGTTACCTCTTCTAAACCCTGGGCAACTGCCATTCACCCTGACTCTCCCACATGCTCGGCTATTCATTTTCCTTCCTGGTGGTTGTCATCCTGCCACCCTCCAGGGAGAGCTCTGAAACCGAGCTCAGCACCTTATTCCCCACCTGGTGTTTTGACTTCCTGTTTGTTGTCTGCACTACTAGTTGGGGCACAAAATCTTACCTTCTCACCCTGAGGAGGAATGGTTTGCCTGGCTGATACACATCTGTCCCAGTAAAGGTCTAGAGGCATGGGGAGGCACATTCAGCTGGTAATACACTGTGTGATTTTACTGTGCTAAATTCTACAGATATTGTTAACAGAAATTGCAACGACCACATCTAAAATGCCATTTGAAGAACATCCTTCTAGTATCCTGGTCAGCTGAATCTCAGTTGTTGTGCTGACCAAATCAGAAAGATTTGCAAATCTTGCTCCCAAGGTCTTATGGTGTCAAATGTGACTGGTAGTACTGATGGTCTTGATTCCCAGAGGCACTTTGTGTCAGCTACTTTGACAGAGCTGACCCTAGCATTAACCCCAGTGGAATACTTTCACATACCAGCAGTTTCCTTATCCTTGTACAAGTATCACTACTGAGGGTTACGTTTGTAAAGTCCCCTGAAGAAATAAGGAGTAGCATTAATAGCCATGCAGCAAACATATGGAGCCTTAGAGCAGCTGGGAAAACACGGTGTTCCAGCTTTCTTCATGGAAAGCACTTTTCCTCTGCCAACTGCATTTTGTAAAACAGTTCAAGCCTTTTACAAGCTTTCAGGGAGCTGCTTGCCACAGAGAAATGCTTGTGAAAGGAGTGGGCAGGCAGGAACCCAAACAGCAGAAGTCATAAGATATCTAGCTACATCTCCCCATCTTCCAGCTTCTTCATGGAGTGCTGGGAATAATTGCTGAGAGTGAAAATTTTTTAAGGTATCTGGTTACAAGTAAGCCTACTATAACCACAAGGTGGCCGGTTCACATCATCAGGTCTACTAAGTATCAGCCTTATAAACACACATTGTCTAGGAATGGTATTGTTAAGTCAGTCTCCTGCTATCCACTTCTTTTGACTATGTCCCACTGAAATCCTGCTTCTTCTTGGCCCATCTTTTTTCCCTGTGGTCAATCATCTTCTGATCCAGTATCTTGCCCAGTTTGTATTCACAGTGTTCATTTCAGGTCTAATGTTCAAGTAAATGAACCCCCCTGACAGGTCCAAAAGGGAAGCTGATTAGCACCTAAGAAAGAGCCCTCTTTCACCTTCTCCTCCATGGGCAGCCACCCCTACCTTCATTTCTCTACTAGGTTCTATCAAATATTGCAGCTGAACTTCGCGTGATGGCACTGTCTATCCAACTTTGTGTCCTAGTTATCATAGTTCTCCTTCAGACTTAGAATGACAGAATTGTAGAACAGGCCAGGCTAGAAGGAACTTCAAAAGATCATCTGGTCCAACCTTTTGTAGGAAAGAAAGCCTTAATAGAAGGAAGACTTCAAGAAAGAAAGAAGAATGTTATGAATATCATGTCTACCAGTAAAAGCCATCAGCGAGAAAAGGTCCACTCGACATAAAAATCCCTCTCATGCTGGAGCCACATTTTACTTGCCCAGCTCAGATCTACAGCATCATTTGACAGCTGCTCCCTCAAAGACTAGAAAAATGAGAAGAAATATAGGATTACAAGCAGGAATCATCTGTTCTTTATGTGTCCTTAGTTAATAGTTTGCCATTCAGGAAGGGGAACCATACTACATATTCTGAATCCTTGCTGAACATAAAAACTGTAAAACACAGTTTTCCCTCAAAATAAATGAATATATCTCATGATAATAAAGCACCACTCTAAAACAATGTATTTAAAATATGTCCTCTTCTCTCTCAAAATATTAAGGAGAAAAACAAGACAAGGTGCTGAGTCCTACGTATCAACAGATATAGGCTCCAAAAGATTCAGAGAGCACATTCCTTAGAAAGCAAGCCTTTCCTTCTTACCCTTAAGTAATAATGATTAAAAGATCACAGCCTGCACCGACTTATCCTTTCTTAAGGAGGGGAACTAATTTCAGCTGTAACTGCACCACACGTGTAGCCCTGAAATCAGGCCCAAAATTGTATTGGGTCCAAAGGTCAAGATCAGCTTTTTAACCTCTATCCAAAATCTAATCATCAGTCAGTGAGAGCTACACAGCATTATATGAAGTAGACCTTAGAAACTGGCCTTCTGTATCTTCTATTACTTCTATTTCCCAGGCAGTGCCAATATATTATCTAACCACTTTGTACAAAGAAAAGAGAAAGGCACTACAAGTATATTCAGCTGAATTCTTCCAGTATGAAAGTAGCTATTTCCCTCAGTACCACACAGATCATATAGTGTATAGTAATAAAATTATTTTGAAAAAAGTCTGGTTCTTACACTTACACTTACAAATTGTGGCCAAGAAATCAACAGGTATCCTTTCCTGCTAGAACAACAACTACTAGGAATAAAAATGGACTAACAAAGCCTTACATTTTTATTCAGTTCAATGTAATCCTTCCCATATGAAGGGAGAAAACTAGATCTTAGCATCAGAACTTAGTTAATATACCACTAATTGTTTAAGAGAAAGAAAAAATCTCACTTCAAACCATACTGTCACTGGAACAAAAAAGCATATTTATTCTTGAAATGAAATGATAGGGCTGAAAATCAAAGTAACAGGGAGCCATCTTTACAATATGGATTTTAGAGAAAAACTGCTCTTCAACAGACAAATTATGTCAATGCCTAAAGGACTAAAAGAGAAATGAGTGTATAATGAACCTCATTCTCCCTTTAGCACTATTAGTATAGAAGTCATAATTCAGGTAAGCTACAAAATGAATGCAGTAAGGAAATGGTATGGCAAATATGCAAAGCTTTTGTCATGGATGAGCATGCCCAACAGTCATATTTAGTGTGAGTGTTGACAACCACCAGGAGAGCTAGACCGTGAGGTATACGAGAGCCATGCTGGGAACATGATTATGCTGTATATTGCCACTTCGTGTACCCCTTGATGAGTTTCTGTGCTCCTCCTAGAGCATTCCATTGAGTCACATCTTATCCCAGTGTGCATCACTGCAGGAAAACTGTACGTTTCTTTTTTTCTTTTACCACTGGTAAATATATGAACAGACAAAAGATAACAAAACTTAATGGATGATATTTCAAAGTTGTTTGTGTGCACATGTGCATTTACTTCCAAGAATACATGTATCAGCTAGTGTTAATGGCACTAAAGATTTGTGTGTCTGATCTGGTCAGTCGGAATATCTTGTCTTTCTATTCACACTGTCTTTTACATCTTGTTTAGTTAAATAAGAATATGAATTATCTACAAAGTGCTTGGGCCTGAATTTCTGCTAGTTACAAGTGTTTCTCAACTCTTAAAATGTCACATCACTCTGATCACTTTTGAGGCAAACATCCTTTTTGCTAAGAAACGGTGAATCAAGGTTGTAAATCTCCTATCCAGACAAAAATACTATGCTTTTCTAACCCACTCATTGTTCTGACATCATAAAAACAGCCAATACAGTCTCAGAACTACAGTGTTGCAAGGACCTGCATTTTCTCAACTTCACTGCAATAACTGCATTGAAAGATAATGCCATTGTTTCAAAGAGAACAAAAATTGTCCACATTTTGGAAAAGAAATGATACCCAACTAAAAGAACGGAGGAAATGAAAGTCAATAGAATGTAATTTTCTGACATAGTAATTGGTTAGGGCAAGCACTATTTTTCTAAAGCATCCCATACAATCTACAGTAACCACTTAAGGGCATCTCTTTATTTTAAAGTCCTTTTAAAAGACAACAGCTTTCAGAAGCAATTTAAGAGATTTTGGTGCTGACAATATTCGAAGGAAAGACTGCCACCTACTGAATCTTTCTGTCCCTATTCCTCAAAGTCCTGAGATCACTTTTAAGCACTGAAAAGTTCAACTTTTTCTTTGCTAAACTTATTCATCGGGCAGGATAACATCAGCACCCAAGGAAAAAAGAAATAATGGACTTATTTTTATACTACTGAAACTCCTATAAAGAGTTCAAAATTAAATATTGGGCATGTGATCTTGGTTTTTAATAAGTTTTTTTTAAATAATAAAAAAAACCTACTTCAGGATGTAGATACATTATGTGCTAAATACATACATACATACTCATAGTTACATAAAACTAAAAAAGTCTTCCAAAACCATAGCTCTTCTACAGTAACTTCAAAGACTACCCTTCAAAATAACCCATTTAGTATCTACATTTGTTTTCTTTGATTTAGTTTTCAAAATTAGCCTAAGGCCATTTTTCAAATAGTGGCTCGGCATACAACTGTTCTATGATTCTATGATTCTATATTCTTCACCTTAGATTCTTAAAAAAAAAACAACCCACAGTTCCAAGAGAAATTACTGCATCATGGCTCCTTAGCAGTAAAGACAACAGCAAGATCATTAGATAAACACACTAGATTGGCTTTTGACATTATATAAATAGTGCTCATCAAAAGAGATTAAAACTCAAAGTACAAAATACATGATATGTTTGTAAATTGTTAGATAATAGTTCCGATCTCAAGATTACTTCTCATTTTTTAGGATTATAGATTTAGGTATAGATAGTATCCAGGGCTATTACTGGGTTGAATGAATATACCTTGACCTACCAAACTGAGGAAACTGCTTCTTTCAGTCTGTTAGCCCTCAGGTGGATATACTGAAATATTCAGCTCTCCATGAATTCAATCATTTATTCATTATCTAACATATAACTAAACACCTATAAAATTGCTTGAAACAGTTACACATTAAATTCCATAAGAACATTTTGGGGGAAAAGACAGGATTTTTCTGAGCAAAATTGTAAAGCATGCTCTTTGTTTACACCCCCTATTTTACATCTCTGATATTTCCATATTGAAAGGAAGAACTAAACGTCTTTTTTACTGTCTAACCTGAACTGAAACATTATGAAGCTTTTCTAAGCATCTTTCATTTGTTTCTGCTAGTTCCTAGACAACTTGGATCAAATTAAATAACTTAAAGCACTGTCTTCAGTCAAAACAAATTAAATAGCTCTTCTGTTATTCACCTTTTTGCTAGTTTGCACTATAGACATTAATGAGAAGACCACAGAGTAGGTTTCACAGCTGAGGAATAACTAACATTACTTTTTTCTTTTTCAACTTTCACTTTGCTTGTCGTCAATGCACAGCTCCTTTACATAAAACACAGGCTACATGAGACAAAGTTTATACAGCATAAAAGCCATCATCTTTTTCTATGTAGATTGCATCTCACAAATACATCTGATAAAAAGTTTTCACATTTGTGATTATGACAACTTTCTCTTCAAAAATATTACATGGTGGCACTTCTGACAACAGATGCCCCCAAAATTTGTCACTGCAATACTACAAATGACTTGTAGATAAAAGAATGTGGTCCTATTAATTGATAGATCCTATATACTTCTACATAACTACACCAATATATCCTCAACAACACCAACTCTGACAAAAGGCCCTAAAGTTTATGTAAAATTGAAAAAAAACTCAATAGTAAACTCTGTACACATATACATGATCAGCTCAGTAATATAGTTCCGGTCTTATCACACGCTACATGTACATGGGACTAAGCAAGGTAGAGACTTTATATTACACCAGGCAAATGCTTTGTTCATGAGGTCAGGGCTGGAGACTGAGTGGTAAGACCTGGAAGGTGTTAAGAGCTGGAAAGGATTTTAGCATTGCATATTTGGACAGAAGGTAATCATCTTTAGACAGCAACATATTGGAGGGCAGAACCAAATCAGATAGAAAGCCAAGTCAACAAAGATACTCAGTCACTGCAAACCAATTCTTATAGTGTTTTCCACCTGGCAACCTCCTGCCTAGCAGAGTTTGCATGCCTGACTTAAATGAACAGGTTCCTCAATGTATGTAAGAAGAAACTTTCTGAATCTTCAGTCTTGCATGCAGAAAAATTTAAGAGGAAGGTAGTATTCTTAGTGTGCTCTTGGGCTGAAGTACCACAAATAAGGTAAGATACTAAATTTGAAATATGGTAGCTGCAGTTAAAACCTGGGAAGAACCAGGTTTAGATCCCATTTTTGCTTAAACTGGATAACAGACTTTGAGTTTATATCGCTCTCCTGCCAGATTAATTGTTTAATCACCAAACTGCTAGTGTATTCTGACCATTTCCACCTACAATACTCTCATATTGCTTGAAATATTCTGTATCTGATCCACTATGCCTGACAGACAGTAAGTATTTTCTAATTAAGGTACACATCTAGAAGCCCTGAATTTCAGTTCCAGCTACAAGCAATACTTAAGTGGTTTATCCAATGGAGATTAAATTTAACAGGTAACACCAAGGAATCATTACCCAGAATATCCTGCTATGCAGGCAACCATTTAGCATATAAGTGATCAATCTCACCCATTTGTTTCACCATACTTGTTCTTTTATCTATGCAGAAGAGATACGACATGTTCATTCTGCATGAGTGCCTGAGCACAACATGAAGAAGTCATCTACACCTTCTGAATACTTGCATCTGGGTGAGTCATGCTCTCCCTAAGGGGCATGCAACAGGAACAAACTGAAATACAGAAGGCTCCCTCTGAACATCAGGAAACACTTTTTCACTGCGATGGTGAATACGCCCTGGCACAGGTTGTCTAGGGAGGTTGTGGAGTCTCCATCTTTGGAGACATTCAAAAGCTGTCTGGACATGGCTGCAGCTAACGACCTCCAGAGGCCCCTTCCAAACTCAACATTCTGTGATGCTCTGATTCATTACTATTGAATTTGCCTTCTCTAGTTTTGGTGAAGTTTATTAGAAATGTCTATTTTGGGAATTTTGACACTGCACTTCAATGGCAGGAACATAAGCTTCAAGATCTTTTGTTACTTCCAAACTACTATGTTACTTTCAAACTATCACCACTAGGTTAATGTTTTGAAAACTCTTAGAAATATGTAACCTTGCATTAAGAGGTTTAATGTGACTGTTATCTATAGACTTTGTAGTGAATTTATTCCAAAATGAATGATAAATCAGAAATATTTATTAGACTTCAGACTATATAACCTAAGTACATATGAAGAAATATAAAATGGCTGGGTGGAGATAAGAGAAATGGAGATTTTACCTTCAAGGATTCTTTATGAGATGTAACACGAAACATAATGATTGTTAAACATATTGCAAGGATCAGAGTAACAATGCCCCCATTATATTTCTCTGTACTCTATTCTGATCTGCTTGATCCAAAAGATACTTGTATTTGATGACAGCAGGCAGTGCTAGTGATGTCATACTGGAGTCACTTCCCTAGTAGAAATTACCTTAAAGTTACAATGAATTCAGAAGACAGACTATTGTAAGGAATGGAGATGCTACTGCTTTGGTCATTGACTTGCTGAAGCTTCTTTCCTTTTCTTGCTTGCTTGCTTGCTTGCTTTCCTTTCTTTCTTTCTTTGTCCTTTTATGTTTTTCTTTTTTTCTTCCTTTCTCTCTGTACACCTTGATTACTTAAAGGATATGCAAAACCACTGCAAAATCACTGCACTGAGCATTAAATGATGCATGAAGAAGAAATGGAATATGCTTGCCTTCTGTGTGGTGCTACGTAATCACTGCTCTGCTGTGATAATGCCCTTCACTTTTGTAGGAAAGGAGTAAGTACATAAACCCAAGAGACACATCTTACAGGTAAAGAAGGCAGAGCTAATTTATATTTCCTGGTTAAGCATTCCTAAAAGTATTTTCATGCCTGTATTTTGAATTTGGTTCCATTTCTAATAAGTATGAGAAACAACACACTCACTCACAAGCTAAATAGTGACACAGACAAATCATTTGGCTAGTCTGCAAACAGGGGGCTTTTACACATTCCTCTGGTTGTTACATCGATCCATGACTGCTGACTTGTTTGAGGAGCATAAACTAAAAAAAAACAAAAAAAAAACAAAAAAAAAAAACCCAAAAAAACCTAGGATTTTTTTTTTAATGCTATTAGTGTACCAGCATCTACTAGTCTTGATTCCTTGACTCTGACTGCTGTCAGTCCTACATAATTATACACTATTACAGCTCTCATGGCTTCTATAAATTCTCTAACAGATGTGGAAACCTAGTTTTCTTTCTGTGTTCTTTAGTTTAATGTGATAGAATTTCTTGTACTAAAACTGAATCTAATCAAGGATAGTAAGAATCAGGAGTAAATACTTAAAATTTTATATGTGACACAGGAAAAAATGTCCAATTGAATGGAAAAATGATTCCACCAATACCTTTTCAATCCACATGTTTGTTTACTTTGTAGCATTTGACAGGACATGGTCTACTTTTTAGAACATGCTTATTCTGTGCTTCTTGCTTTAGTACTAACCTGAAGTACAAAATATGAGAGTTGTACATTTCTCATTTGCTAACTAGACCAACAGAAGCAGAATGCATTAGTAATCTGGTGATATTTCCACACCAACTGGCAGGTCTGAAAGGCTTTTGATACACTTTGGCAATGGGTTTCCCAAAGACGTGAATGAATAAACACAACCTTTAGAAGTTCAACTGTATGTCAAATTTGCAACATCCACTACACATACTTGATGAATTATCAGTCAATTTGTAACAAGCATTTGGAGAAGAAGAATAATGTATGTGTCGGGAAAACCAACACACTTGGTTTGTAAATGCAGAGAAAGCACAAAAATAACCTCTCTGGGGTGATATTTGGAAAGCTGTTGTGATTTGTGTCCATACAGTGAGACATGAAAGACAATGAGTGTTTTTGTCATCTTTCAGGAAGAAAAAATAACAATAATCAGGTAATATGTTTTTATCATATGAAAGGAAGCGGAGGAGGGGGGTATTGGTTGGTTGGTTTTGTTGGTTGTTGCTGTTATTTTTCCCCAGAATTACATCTTCACACAAATGCTGAAAGCTCAATACATTCATAAAGAATGTTTCTGTGTAGCATAGCCTGTATTTCTTAAGGTCTTGCCAGGAATTTCTTTAAACATGTAATAAAGCATTCATTTCTGGAATTATAAGTATACTGGAAAATCTTTCTGGGAGAAAAAGAAAACAATGGTCCATAAAGATTCTCTTACTATGTGAAAATAAAAGCATCTGGTAGTGTAATGAGTGTCTTGTTGACTCAGTGCAGTTGATCATCTCTGTTCTCACAAGCACACGCACTCCAATCAATGCAAATTACTACAGGAAGTACCTGGAGATGCAATGATAATTTCTCCAGTCAGAATGTGTATTTTATTCAATAAAAGGTAAATGTTACAAGAAAATGATGGAACCCTAGCTAGCAAGTGTGTATAAAAGAAAAGCATGTTTTAAATAACATTGAAAGTGGGAATAATTAAAATCTGCACAACTAATCCTACCGATAGAAAACTGAGAAGATGAGTTTTAAATGTTTAAAAATAAGCAAACACATGAATGGAAAAGTAAATGAATAAAGTACATTCGATGAGTCACCTTTACCCCAAACCTTAGAACTCTACAGAAAGTTGTAGCTGTGGGTTTAGATGTTTACATGCACTTTATCTTTTTCTTTTTCTAATTTAGTGTAACCAGGTAATAACTGCCTACATTTGCAATTTAAATATACGTCTAGTCTGAGAAGTTATTAGAATGGTGTAATATAACTATAATTTTCTTACTAATTTTTTCCAGGTCACCTTCTCATATTGAAACTAGAAACACGTCTTTTTGAATTGCTAACCCTGCACATACATTCCTGAACTTGAGACTCAGACTGTTCTTTTCCTCTGCATCTCCCAAACCTATTTTTTTTCCCTTTCCTTAATTACCATCTTCTGCAGATTTTATAACAGTATCTTATCCAGAAGTTAATTTCAGTGGCCTAGAATAGAATCTCATGGTTTTTGCTGAACTATATTGAATTTATAGTGCCAGTAGAAGTGAAAGTAGTCAAAATTGTCTCAGCAAAGTCAGCAAAGGTGACATACATAAACACAAAGGACAAGCCTGTTGTAGAAGATTCACTTTTTGTACAGCATCTATCTAAGGAAGATTAAAATACTTCTCCAGAAATATGTCTCCTACTCAAACAGAAGCAAAACATGGTTGCTCATATGTTTTCAGGAAAAAAAAAAAAAAGGGAAAAAAGAGAGCTTATAAGAGAAAAATACTATTGCTAATGTCTTAATCCATATCAACATGATATTTGTACTAGCAGATGATTGACAGATCTAGGAAGTAAATACATGTAGATAGGAGATTTTAAGCTTGCAGAACAAAACCAGATTGATCCAACAACTAACAGTAAGACCAAACTGATCTGGCTTAAAGAATTCTGGAAAAGCTACACACTACTGAAATTCCTCTACTATTTAAGCAGTCCTTCATTACAGCAGGAGATCCAAGTCAAAGAAGTCAGTAAGTAACAAAGATCAGTTTGATACATTCCTGAGCACGATCCTGGCTTACTATTTAAAAAAAAACCAAACAAACCCAACCAACATTAATTTATGTTCTGATCCTCTAACTTGTCTGTACAAGGACAGGAAATGTTGCCACTTGGAGCAAAAGATACAAAGAGGGAATGGATTTAAACTAAAAAAGGTAGATTTAGATTGGATGTAATGATGAAATTTTTTATGATGAGGGTGGTGAGGCACTGGACCAGGTTGCCCAGACAAGCTGTGGATGCTCCATCCCTGGAAGTGTTCAAGGTCAGGTTGGACAGGGCAACCTTATCTAGTGGAAAATGCCCCTGCCCATGGCAGGGGGCTTGGAACTAGATGATCTTTAAGGTCTCTTCCAACCCAAACCATCCTATGATTCTATGATAAAGTGGGAATTAACTAGGATCTTACCTTTTCTCCAAATGTTATCTCTGCAAACACTATGTATATACGTAGATTCTTGTATACTTTTAATTTTACCACCTAGCTATACCCACATTTTCCTTCATATATATGCTAATGTTTTTTCAGAATGCAAAGACAGTTAAACACACATTTTGCTAGATATTAGCTGCAATTCTTTTAGAAGACTACATGAAAATAAGCCTTTCTGCTAGAGAAACTCACTGATCAACAGAGGTCAAAAATGTTACCCTTGATGGCTTTCAAAGTGGAGTTCTTATCTACAGTTGTAATAAAATGTATCATGTTTACAGGTTCAAGCCCTAATAACCATGACAGCTATGACAGCAGAAAGGATCTTTTAAGATGTTTACCAAGCTATGGGGGTGCCATCCTTCGAGAGCTGCCTTTCTGTGCAGAAGGGTGTGGTCTGATTCATTTACAAAGCCTTATTCTTTAATGGCGGCTATAGAAACTGCACTGACAGCCTGATGTCCCCACATTAGCAATTATATTTATTCTGTGTAAAACAATATCAAGCAGGGCACTGTAATATGTTGCATCCAAAATCAGCCATAGTATGGCAGACAGGAAAACGTTAACAAATGTTCAAATTGAAGTTTTATTTGATGGAAGATAGTCCAATATTTGCGATTGATGGGTTCTGGTACGGAAAGGTACGTATTTTTCATAAGGGAAATAATTAGAAAGCTCAAAATAAACAGCAAAATGATTAAACAAGTGGCAAAAGAAAGAAACAAACAGAAAGAAAAAAAAAAAAAGAAAAAACCAAACAAGCAACGCATGCACAACGTGTATGCAAATAATAAAAGCTGCATTTTCTCCTGGAAAATCAGTCTATAAATGTTTGCATTTGGAGGAGGCTAATTCCCACCTTCTCTGAGCATCTCTTGAAAATCGTGTTATAACTGTTGATTCTTGGCACTGGGAAAAGAAAAGGATCTTATATGATTTGTGTAACCCAGAGCAGCTTGGAGAATGCACCTTCCTTTCTAAAATTCCTGAATGCTGGAGAAAAGTATTATCTTAATAGTGTGGGGAAAAAGTCCCTGCTATTATTTCCATTAAGTTTTTATGAAATTAATACCTGTCAGTTACTAGGAGTTCTAGCTATAATCTTTTGGCATTTTCTAGGAAGACATGAGAGATCTTCTTTGCCCCCAGAGACCTATTCAAAATATACACAGTGATCAAAGAACAGAAGATAACATAAGTCCTAGTAAACTATATGCGATAGACAGCTGATAGAGGGTAGATTTAGATTAGATATTAGGAAGAAGTTCTTTACTGTGAGGCTGGTGAAGCACTGAAACAGCTTGCCCAGAGAAGTTGTGGATGCCCCAAACCCTGGCAGTGTTCAAGGACAGGTTGGAGGAGGCTTTGAGCAACCTGGTCTGGTGGGAGGTGTCCTTACCCCTGGCAGAGGCTTGGAACTAGATGAGCTTTGAAGGCCCCTTCCAACCTGGACCATTCTGTGATTCTATGATTCTATGGCATGTTCCAGGTAAAGTACCACCCTAGAGTACAGGCCATTAACAAAAGAAATGTCTCCCTCTTTCCAGACGTTTGCATCATTAGTTTCATGATATTTTGTGTGCATGATTGCTTTGCTTTATATGCCTACAGCAAAAGATGTGAAAGACTGTATCCCGCAATATGTCACATTGCCTGCTTTGAAAACATTAGCATAAATATCCAAGTATGGGATTAGTAGAGTGATTTCTCTTAAAACCAATTAACATTTAGGAAAAGGTTATGAGATTGTATACTTTAATACTCTTGCTAAAGTACCTTTTAAAAATTACGTGATTGCATGCCTTTTTAACAAAGGTTAAGGCTGAAGCCCCATGTTGTCCATGAAACACCATAGATGTTTTAAATCAGTTGCTAAACATTGAACATATTTTATATGAACTTTTATTTATGATAGGATAAATACGCATATTCCTGGACAGGAAACACTGCTAAGCAGCAGTATAACAAAGTTGGAACCAATGAAGCATCATGATTCATTATTATTGTAGTGCATGTTGCTAGAATTTCTCTGCAATAGCATAGATATCTTGACGTGTTTTGCTTTTTTGCTATAAATTTTCATTGATAGCTCAGCTGTAAACACATGCTATAGAATAAAAATTCTATGGAATCACTGTAAAGACCCCTTGCATTTTTCTTGTTTGAAATTTTAAATAAGCATATTTGAATATTTGAGAATCTCAATTAAAGGTGCTTGATTTTTGAAATAACTTCTTCTATTTTCAAAAAATACAGTAACATACAAAACATACATAAACCTACCCGCTTTCTTCAAATATTATTTGCATTGTTAGTACATTAGGTTCTTCTCCACCATGAGACGCTCAAAGCAAATTGTTTGTCCTCATCCTCAGATACCTTTCACTCTGAACATTACTAATTTAAACCTAAATAAAAGAAACCTAACTTCCAAAGAATTTCAATTAGGCTGTTTTGGGAACCCAGCCTACAATTTAAAAAAAAAAAAAACAAAAACAAAACCAAAAAAGCCTGTAGAACTCTCTGCCATACTGCCATACATGTAGCAATAGTCCCTTTTAAATTATTGGGAAGAATGAACAGCTATCTGCTTGTGTCTTTTATTTTCTTTTTCTTTTACCATTGACACAATCTAAACAGAAGCTCACTGTATACAAAACCTGAATATTATACTCTTGCTGATTTGTATTGCATGAATAAAAGGCAATTTCTCATTTACTGAATGTCATCAATTATCAAATATCTTCAGCTACATAGGTGACTGTCAAAGAATCTAAACTGGAGGCACTGCATCTGTGAGTCATGCCATTAGATCTGTTTTGGAAGGCCTTAGGTGTTTGTAAAGATACCAGGCCTTGGCTCTATAACCACTCACCCACATGAATAACCTCAATTACATAAGGAAACCTGATGAAATTGGCAACATCATTAAAAGCTCATATAACTGGCTCTAAGCCAAAACATGAAAGCCAAGCTGATATTCAGATGTTAACAGTAATGATCCTCACTGGTTTTTAAAAACATCAAATGAAAAGCTGAACATATTTACACAATCTATAAATAGATGATACATAACAGACAGTCTTTTGTTTTGAAAAAGACCTCTGTCTTTTTCAAAAATCATCTGCCATACTGAGAGTGAGCCCCAAGGAGTTCTGGGGATGCTCCTGCTGGCGTGGGAGGAGGAACGAGCCTGGTCTCCTTCAACTCAGCCTATGGCACTGTTTGCCTTTAGCCCATCCTTTGACATACTGTCAAGTGGACAGAAGGAGGCACACACAGCATGATCCTTGCTTCACCTCCCACTTTGCCTTCCTTTACCATTGCCTTGTTTCATTGCCCCAGTTATCTCTCTGGAAAGAGATATGTCTACGCAGAAAATGCAATAGCAAATATAGATACATCTGTATATATTGCATGTATAACAAATTGTGTTGCAGCGTAGAGATGCTAAAACCTCATGAAGAACTAATTGCAAGTCTTCTTAAAGATTTTAACAGGATATGCAAGTGAAAAGATAGGTTCTACAATAGTAAGTAAGTAAAAATAAAAGGTTCAGTGCTATATAAATAAAGGTATTCTGCTCATGTCTTAAAGGTTATAGATCGAAGTAGACTTTTTAACGGGCCAGAGGAAAAATAATTTGCTCTATCTGTAAAGGTAACGGGTTATGTACAATTATGGAACTTTCAAATGAAGTAAAATTGACTTGGTTTGCTAATTTCTAATCAGCATCATCCTTCACTACTATGCAAAAGAGTGTGATATACTCAGACACCATGAATGAGTACAAGAAGCAAGTCCAGGCCCTCTTTCCCATCTAAAACACTTCAGCTGCAATTTGTGTAAAGAGAGATTGTGCCATAAAGGGTATAATCTCACATTACCATTGACTAATTGCAATTGACTAATCATGACACTGTGGACTGCACTTCAGTATTAAATATTTCATTACTACCTGAACCATTTCAGTGTCCAGTGAGATCAAAAAAAATGTTAAGGTAAAAAAAAAAACTAAACGATCAGTCTTAAAAAAATTATCATAATCAAATGCAGATTGAAAAAAGTACCAGGACATACAGGTATGTGAACCTGTGGCCTTTGAACCCATAAGCCACAAAAGCATTCATTTACTCCATTTTCCAACAGTGATACTGAAATTTGTACTTTTCCCACTGCAAAAAACAATCATCTTTTTTTCTTTTGTTTGGGCCTACTATTCAAAATGTACTTTCCATCTTAATTCATTTTAAATCAAATTAGATCTTCTCTCTCAATGATGTCAGTTTATAGCAGATATTTAGATGTACTGTAAAAGAGTCACAGCAGATTAAATCAGAAAAATTGTCACCTTTTGAGGTCTGGAAACAGAACTTAAAATAAACTTTCTAGTTCTGTAGAACATAAGTCTCCATTAATTTTCACATGTTTCATTAAGGGTGATGGATACTGCAAGTCACTTGCTCTGCTTCGTGATAGCAACAGGGAACCAGCAAGCATATTCCCATCCTTGACCAACTAAAGTCAAAGAAGCTAAAGTGTTTCTGTCAAATGGCTCATCCTAAGGCAGTCAAGTAAATAAAATACGCTTATTACAGTATATTAACTATAGAAATAAATATGTTAGGGTTATGATTTTTGAGAACTCTATTCATATCTCTGTCCAGCAAAATTCTTCTTTTTCTGCTTAACTCTAGCCACAAAGAATGCCTGAAGGCTTCAGTGATGCCCTTTAATTACTTGAGCATGTGCTTTGTTGCATGAAAGCTGGAGCACTTGGCAACCTGTAGAATCACTCTTTCACATGTAGGAAGAACAACAACAAAATCCCCTGTTCTCAATCGTTACAATCAACCTCAATTACAGCTTAAAATCAAATAGAGTTAACTACAAATTATTAAGCGAGACATACTGCCTAAGTTCAGATTGCTACAGTATTATTTTTTGTTTCACCACCTCTTTCTAGATCAGTAATTTTCAAGAGTAATGAATATTCATCAAACTTTTTCAAGAATATTGACCAAATATGGTATAGCTTTCTCTGAATGGCTATTAACTAGGTAAGCATGGATTCCATAGTTTTAATTTCTGAAATGGACCAAGAAAACTATTAATAAGAACTATTTTTAATATTTTGTGTAATGATCAAATATGTTCTCACTTTTATACTACACGAATTTAACACAGTTCATTTTTTCTCCTTACTTTTGTCTAAAATAGTCTTTTAAAAAGTAACTTCCTTTTTTGTTACCATGATTTAGCATTCTTTAATTCATTAAAATGTTTGTCATGGGTAAGCTTCCTAGTTGGAAATGTATCATACTGGAGATCCACAACCCTGAGAGTACTAAACAATATACCAAGACAGTACAAAAAGGCTCAAGAGTTGATGACCCAGGTAAAGTTACTTATTTTTGGCCCATGTAAATACAGCTTAGCTAATGCAAAATCTTCCTCAGAAACCAAACAAAAAGACACAAACAGAGCAGATTTTTTAGCTCCTGGTGCTATCCCACACGCCCGCAAATTTGATTTCCAGCAAGAGGTAGTAGGGCATGGAAGTGCTAAACACAGGCCTGCTCAAAAAAGCTCCTGCCTGTTCCCACAGTGTGCCCGGTGCACCCCTTTCCTGCTGGGCTGCTCAGGAATTCAGGCTGCTCAGTACTGGCCAGGAGTGGGACCCACCCTCTGGATGCTTTTCTTTTTTGGAAGAGTTTTATAGTAGTTGCTTAGGAATTTATTTAGTGAGACTACAGGATGGCTGGAAAGCAACAAAAAAATGGGCCAGAGAAATCAAGTGTAACTGAACAGACCACTTAACGGGAGAATCGGATGTTCCATGCGCAGAGGGTAAGGGGTGCCAAGAAACTACGATGTACTCAGGGCTCAATAGCTTTTATTAAGGCAATAATAAAGTAAGCCTTGTTTGTCTATGCAGCTGGCGAAGTCTCCTCAAGTCGCCGTCTTCCAGTTTCTACTCTAACATCTCTTCCCGCAGCTTCCCTTTAGTAAAAGAATGACCGTTGACTAACCTTATTAAGACAAATGGCATTTTAGAGTTAGGCAGCAAACAGAATTTATGTCAATAAATTCTTATGCATAAAATAGCATTAAATTAATGTAATTGCCTCTGGACTCTGCTTATGATACTCAGTAAGGCAATTACTGCACCTAAAGTAAGACAACTGCCATTTGAAAAAAATCATGCATGTAATATGTGTTTACTGTAGAAAAGTTAAAATTTAATACATGATGTCATTTGCTATTAAGACAGCACTAACTACTGGTAAAGTCTTGAATTCATATGAACCTAATCAACAGACCAATTTAGGTCTCCAAGTTTAAATCTGGATATGAAACATAATGCAAATAAATGCAAAAATACTATGTAACTGCATACACATCTACAAAATGTCTTAGGTCTTAGTAGATTCTAGTAAGTGGTGCTACTTGAAAAGCAGTGAGAAATGAAAACAAGCAAACGCAATTTTGCAACTAACATATTAATTGCAAATATCAAAGTTCAGCTGTACACGGTTTAGCTTACAGCTGCCAAAATGTGTGGTCTTTGTAGTGCTGTTGTTCTAATGTTGCACATCAAAACCAGCAAACAGCTGTTCACTAACTCAGGATTTGACTAAATAATGCAATGCTACACAAACAATGGGAAATGTACCGAACCAGCCTCAGAAGAAAGCAGAAAATGGGAAAATAATTATTTTTAATCTCATTATGGATTAAAAGGCCATATTATATAATGAATTTCTTGTGAAACCTGACAAAATAGTGCTACACAATGTGGATATCTCCTCTTGCTTTTTAATTATTTTTTCTTTCTTTTCTTTACTTTTTGTGCCAAAGTGTGATTTCAGCTGTTTTAAAACTATTTGTAAAACTAGGTCAAATTCAGTAAGCAGTTTCTACTTAAAAAAAAATTAGGTTGTCAGATTTACAAACCAGCTGAAGAAGTGGAAACCTCCTTTAACCTAGGAGAGCAGGAAGTGGAAGGGAGGCTGGAACACTCATGCACACAGTTGATGCTCCTGTTTTAACAGGAGCAATGGCAGCTCTAGAAACAAACTTCAGGCTGAGCACTTTAAAAAGTCTAGCCCATACGGCAATACTTTGTTAAAGTTTTATTTAATTTGTTGACAGATGGTTTTAAAGGATTATGTGAATGCTAAAAGCACTTCCTAATTATTACTCAGTTTCATTTTTCACTAGCAAGCTAATTTCTTCTATAAAGGTAAAGATGGTTCTTAATTTGACTCACTTCACTTTTTACCACATATGATACCCTTCGTGCATTTACCACTATCCCCATAAATTGCCTTCTTTTCACTTATTCTGGTTTTGTATCACTGGTCTTTTCTCTGTTTTCATGGAAAAAAAGAAAAAAAAAAGAAAACACTCCACTATTATCTGCTAATTCATGGCAATGAGAGTGAAACAGTAATTAGATCAAATCATGTGGCATGGAAGCCCCAATTTCTACACTGCAGTAGACTGCACTTCAGATCGAATTTGATCTGGTCCTTGAAACCAGCTCAAGGCTGTTCGGAGGTTCGGTCACGGGTTTAAATCCACATGTACCCCATGGGGATAAGAACAATCTTGGTGCAGAGGTGGAGGGAGCCAGTCTCCAAAAGTTGTACGAGGAAGTGAATCAATGTGTGGGAAGTGGGAACAGCCAAGGCATTTGCTTCAAGACGGTGCTACTGCTTCAAGACAGAGTGCTAAGGTAGACAGAGCCCAGTGCAACTGGTGTAATTGAGAACTTGTTTTGTGACATTCAGCTCAATCACAATTCAGCTCATAGCAACATTCACTCTGACCCAGCTGTACTGTGTTTGCATGGAAAGGTTTTGGAGCTGGGGGGCCTCAGGGGTAGATTCTGTGAGAAGATGCCAGAAGTTTCCCCCATGTCGAACAGAGTCAGTTCCAAGACAGACCCCCCAATGGCCAAAACCAAGCCCATTAGCAACAGTGGTAGTGCCTCTGGGATAATGTAGTTAAGACACAGGGGGAAAAACTGCACAACAGCAACTGCAGCCAGAGCGAGGAGTGAGCATATATGAGAACAACAACTCTGCAGACACCAAGATCAGTGCAGAAGGAAAGGGAGGAGGTGCTTCAGGTACGAGAGCAGAGATCCCTCTGCAGCCTGTGGAAGACCCCACACCGGAACAGGTGGATGACAAAAGGAGGCTGTGCCCTCCCAAAGGAGAATACCCATGGGAAGCCCGTGTTGTTGTAGGCTCCTGGCAGGACATGTGGCCCCATGGAAAGAGAAGCCCATGCTGGAGCAGGTCTGCTGCAGGACTTGTGACCCTGTGGGGAACCCACACTGGAGCAGTTAATAAAGAAGTACAGCCTGTAGGAAGGACTCATGTTGGAGAAGTTTGTGGAGGACTGCCTCCTGCAGGAGGAACCCCACACTGGAGCAGGGGAAGAGTGTGAGGAGTCCTCCCCTAAGGAGGAAGGAATGGCAGAGACAACATGTGATGGACTTACCACAGCCCCTTCCCCATCCCCTGCACTGCTGGAGGGGAGGAGGTAGAGAAGCAGGGAATGAAACTGTGCCCAGGAAGAGGAGAGAGTTGCGGGGAATGTGTTTTAGGATTTGGTCTGATTTCGCATTACCCTTCTCTGATTTGGTGATAATAAATGAAATTAATTTTCCCCAAATTAAGTCTGGTTTGCCTGTGACAGTAATTGGTTAGTGATCTCTCCTTGTCCTTATATTGACCCAAAAGCCTTTGTTATATTATTTCTCCCCTGTCCAGCTGAGGAAGGGGAGTAACAGAGCATCAAGCCAGGGTCAGCTCACCGCACCCAGCACGAGAAGAGGTAGGTTTGTTGCCATTTTTTCACAGTCGTTCTTCGGAATGCTCTATTCATTGTTTTTATGGATTTTGAAGAAACTATTTCTGGGAGAGAAGTGCATTAATTCTCTTTAGAATCTCATGTACAGAAAACATCGTAGTTTATCTACAATACAAGAATTCACTTGTCTACAAGAGTGGTTTTAACTTTATTTCATTGAACAATACAAATCCTCTCTCATCTTTGTAAACTGGAAAAGAAATATTGTGAAATTACTGCTTGGGGAAACATATCATTTCCTGTATTCTCCGTGTAGTTTGTTTTTCTCTAGTGATATGAAAATGTGGATATTTTTTACCTTGAAAATATTCAAAAAGATGTGTAAGTGCCATGAATGTGATAACCTTGCACTTACTAACTTGCCTAAATGCACAATATTAATTTCTGCAATGGAAAGTAAAATCAAAATAAAACTGAACAAACATCTATTTTTTTCCCGTTGATTTTCTTCAGGTGGTGTCTGGAGAGATTCATTTGGCTTGGCTGTACTACTACTAGCACATGGCAAAACGGCTTTAACTAAGGGGAGGAGGAGAAGACACAAGGATGAAAAATTACTGGCCTTCCCCTCATGGAAATACTATTTCAGCCCTAGCTCCTCCATACTTCTGCAGTAGCAGCCTCAAAGCAATCCTTTCTCTCCTTGTTGCTTCCGTGGGCAATTATCACATCTTGTGACAGGACATCTTTGCCTAGCTGATTAAAAGTACCTGAGATTAGTAAGAATAGCAATTTTTGCTGTGTGCCCAATAGTGAGACAGAAAGGTCTGTGAAAGTGCTTCGCATCTAAATGTCTCATTTGGCTCTCGTCACTCTGATATAGGTAAGAACATACTGTTTCTGGATTGCTTTTTCCTATCTGTCCTTTCCCATCTTACACATTAATGAAGAAAAATGATACCATTTTTTGTGCAACATGGGACTTGTTCCCATATTATATCTTTAGTAATTTCTTCTTTAAAACTTCTTAATTTACTTTAATAAAGACTGTTACACCAGCATTCTCACTGCTGCACCATATATATCCTAAGATACCCCTAATGTCCTTGATTTCTCCTGCTCTTTTTCTGTGGCACATTGTAATTTCTGGGGCTTTTTTTATTCTAATTAATTATAGGATGTTGAGAGTTATTAGCTTGGAGCTTCTGACATACAAGTGGTGTGGGGTTGGTGCTCTGTAGTCCTTTTTAAACCGTGTATTTTATTTTTGCAGTCAGCTAGACTCCCTGATTGCACTAATGCCAAATGAAATAAGGCCAGGAAGAAAGTGCAAGCACTGGAGCTGCAGCCATCCCCACTACTTCCCTGCTAGCACACTCCCTGCTTGGCTTTGGGTTGGGAGAACTGTGTCTCCCTACCCTAATGTGCCACCCATCAGGTGCAAGTCACCCCACCATACAACACAATGCCTTCACATCACATCCAGTATCTTCAACTGAAAAAAAAAAAAAAAAAACAAAAAAACACCAACAAACTCACAAAACTGAACAACAATGTCTTAGACAACAGCAACAGAAGCCTTCCTCATAGGATTATCCCTTTGGGCCATAAATGACAGAGCACAAATACAGCCTGGCCTAGCCACTTGGCCTCTGGGACAGGGAATAGTCCATGGCTCTGCTGTATTCAGCAATACAGGCATGGCCACTTCTCCAAATTGTTTCTGGCATCTTAATCCTGTAATTTAAAATTATGTGACGCCCCCTCCCAGTCTTACTCCTATACTTAAAGGCCATTCCGAAACAGTAAGTGCCTAACACAACTGGATTTTTTAACACTGGTTATGCAAATTTGACATAATAAAGTCCAGGGGTTCCTTAGGTAGTTTTATTCTTACGTCTGACAGATGTCACTGCCATTGATGACCCTAACTCAAACTGGCTATACCTTAATTTTACATCCTCAGTAAAGCTTAATTGTATGTAAGATGGAGGGGTTTTTAACAAAAATTTGGTACCTGACGAGACCAACAGACTAAGGAACTGCTAATAAAGTATTTAGGACATCAAATAACGCTTGCCAAAATACTCCAGGAAAGCTAATTTACATTACTCCAAGCTAAACTTAGCCAAAACCTGGATTTTTATACTTAAATAACACTGGTATTACACTTTATAATCACATGACTTTCCTTTCTTTTGGAAGCTAATATTCTTTTAATGCCAGGTGTATTATTCTTCTATTTCTTCACTTTTTAATAATGATATATCCGAGTACTGCCTGTCCTAACTAAACATATGCCATGAGAAGTTTCTGTAAGTCTGAAATAAAAAATAAAAAAAAATTTTAAAAAAAATTTCTCTTAGCTTCATTTGTGATTTGCATTGGAATGCCAGATTCACTGGCATGATTTTACAGCTGAGAGGAAGGAATTTTTGAACAGTATTTGGTAACTATAGGAACTAATCAGAAATACAGTATCTTGATATGGTAAGATAAGACAGTCTACAAGGTCTCTGCCTCACACACATCCTTGTTTCCAGTGATTCAGTGAAAGTACGCATATTCTGTGAGTAAATCTGACCTGTTCAATCTTACATACCTATATACTAGTAGCTACATGGTATCATGTATAATGAATCTACGAAATAGCACTGAAATAGGCAATCCTTCATTAATCCTCCATTACCAGGATTAATTTTTAAGCAGGCTTAAACTATGAACAACTAATGTCATTTCTCACATTGCAAGAAGAAAGACCACTGTTAAGAACGCCTACAAGAACAGAAAGAGAGCAATACTTTTGGCTACAGTTCAGATTGGCTACTAGGCAGATTCTCAGCATTAAATACATACTTAAGAGTGGTAAAGCATTAGGGATTGGCTGGGACAGCTACAGACTCCCAGCAAAGCAGAATGCCTCTACACACTGGATGTCAGAAGAACCATATGGGATAAGTACAATAATCTAAATGACAAATCAGAATGACATTTCACTGAATAGCTGCAAATTTAGCATCTGTATTTTAAGACAGGTATGTGGGAGAGCTACTGCATATGGCACTAGCGAGACGTATTCTGGCATAATGCAGAGGCTTCTGGCCAGTATTCTCCAAAATATGAGCTCAGTTCACAAAGTGCAAAGACAGCTGCTAAAGGACATAATGGGACTAAAAGTCTTAGAAAATTTTAGCTTGTTTATTGTGATAAATATCAGGGAAGTTATGACTGCTTTCTGTATACCATCAGGGAATAGACACGAGTCAGAATAAAAGCCATTTAGTGCCATAAAGGCACTAAATTTCAGCTGTCCAGCAATTACTTTGGCCTTGAAAGCAGAAATCAGAGCAGAAGGACAAACCCAAAAGAAAACTGTTTTAAAAGGGAGTAGGGACTGCATAACAATAAGGCCCTGTCATCTGTTCCTAAGGATGGGTATTTATATTCAGAACTGGAGTATATCCTGAGTAGCAAACGATAGGGTTTACAAAACAATTCACAATTAAAGTTTATGAGTCATTGTAAAATAGATCTTGAAAAATAAATAGAAAGATAACTTGTTCCAGGAATTATTCATCTGCTGAACAACTTTACTGTATTTGAGTAAAAATTAATATGGCAGCAGGAACTTGTATCTATAAATTAATGTGGTGGCTAGTACATGCTCTGCCAGTGTCTTGTCTTACATGGAAATATCTAGACAGAAAGAAATAATTAAACATATTTTATATGTGAATTACGCTAAGTCATACTAGAGCTGTATTTTTTTAAAGATCTAACAAAAAAAAACTTCTAAAGGGGCTTTGAATAGCCTCCTTACTCATCTTTACTGTTCTAACACCCTTCATTCATAAAACATCTTTCTACAAATTTCTTTTAGTAAGTCCTGTCTAGTCTGGAGTTGGCTACTGGAGGACAATTTATAGATCCAGAACCAGACATGATCTATGAGCAGTTCTCACAATTCCATTAATTCTGAGTGATAAATGTAATAATGATGATATACTCAGTTTAGATTGTCATAAGGTGTTTCATTTGGTACTACGTGACTTTTTGCTTATTAAGAAAGTCAAACAATGCAAAGTCTACATTAAAAATTAAATAATTAAATTCAAATTCAAATAGATTAAAACTTGCTTATTAATAGGAGGCCAAAAGTCCAAATGCAAAATAAGAGCCCAAGTATTTTATTTAAATACTCTGAGTACTGTGCAATATGAAATTATGCTTACCTCCCCTCAGTGCTAGTTTAGCTTTCTGTTTTCTAAACTTCAAGTGCTGAGATTTCACTGATGGTGGAAAGATTTATGCCACAGAGTTATGAAAAGCTCATGGCAATTTGTGCAGAAATTTATTCTTCTGTAGGTAAAATCACCTTAAAGAATCAACATGACTTTAAGCGAGTTAATTGTTTTGATAGCCCAGGGAAAACTGGGCTGTTGATTGTTAATTCCTAGGTGGCATCTGCAGGTGGGCTGGCATGGTAGAAACTTCCTGCTCTTCCTACCAACAGACCTCGCCTTTCATAAGAACTGGCTGCTATGAAATTTAGCCAGAGGTGGCTTTTTATAGCCCTCCTCAATCATTCAAGCAGACTAAAAAGACGGTGAACCCCAACCTCTGTTCCTTCAAATCCCTTCTCTACTGCGATGCCTATGAAAAATTGAGAAATGGTAGCTGACAGCTACTGTCAATAGTGTTGCCAATATGGCTTTTTTATGACCTCATGCTCCCCAGCTGCCCCCATCCAATTTCTACGTCTTGTATGGAATAAGTTGTGAGCGTGCACAACATGGAGGGAAATGGAAACTGAGTGATTATGAGTGATCTTTTAATAGAAAGAAATAATAATTCCTCCACCAACAGTACAGTCCCTATACCCATCCAAACCCTAACCACAATGACTGCCTCCTCCCACAATGGACATAATTGCCAATTCAGGCAGGGCAAGGTAAAAGAATTTTTTCCAGAACTTAATCATAAAAGCTTCCTAAGGATATAGGCAGATGCACATTTTGTCTGTATAAAGCAATTGTATGGAGTAATGTATGGAGAGCGAAAGAAAAAATGTGCTGTGGGAAAAGTCCAGCTTGGCATTTAAAAGCAGTAACACCCTTAATTGAAATCTGTTGAACAAACATGATCTGCTGGAGTGCTGTGCACATTTCAGCTCCCCTACAAATGTGAAATACGGCTGTGTCAAAGTGCTTTTCAACAGAATTGTTTCACCAAACCTTTGTTTCACCAGCCCTTTTTTAGCAGGGAAATTTGCGGAAAGGAGTGCATCACACCAAGAAGCTTTGTAGCTTACTTTTGAAGAGAAGCTGTGTTAAAGAGGGATACCCTAAAGGGGACCTGCATTGGAGATCCATTTGCCTTCCCACTCCTGATTTGACAAGCAGGAAAGGCACACTTCCCCATCCTGCAGGGGTGAAACAGGCAAGAGGAAAGGTACCTAGCTCAGTGCTGACCTGTCTCAACAGTATATTAATGATGGGAGTCAGGTTTCTGAGGCTTTTCAATGGGCAACAAAAAAAAAAAAAAAGAGGCATAGTCATCTTATAAACACAAATAAAGCCCAACATACCTCCAAAGCGTAAGACTAAGAGTCAACTAATTTACTCTTATGAAAAAACATTTGTTTATAAATATACTTTTCATATTCAGTTATGAAATAACTCTCTTCGTTTCATTCTTCCCTTTCAGGTGTTCATGAGTTTTACAGTGTAATAATTAAAAAGTACCATCCATGTAACAAAATCCCCAGAAACAACTACAGAGCCTGTGATTATTAGCTTGCATTTCAGAGGAAGAATACAGCATGCATTAATGCTTTACTAAAGGAAACCCATCCATCTTCTCAGACAGAAGTCTTGTGTTTTGTGTTCTCCTCACACTGCAAAACACCATATCTTACCATATCTTAACATCTCACAGTTTCTAATGTATCTATTCCCTTAGTGAGCCAGTGAGGTGAGAAGTGCTATCACCCCATCCTGCTCCTGGGAACTGAAGTCAGGCAATATGTCTGCACTGCCAACTAATGCAGTCCCTGAGTGAACTCCCTCACACAGACCACCTACACTGCATAATGCAAGTTCATTGCTAGCTTCTGTTTGGAGTTAACAGAGAAGGAAGACAGTTCACTCCAAAGACTGCCTCTAACACCAAGGTGACAGGCTTGTTTTGGTCTGTATTGAACCAGCCTCACCGCCCCGGGTGTGGGGGGGGGGGGGGGGGCTGCAGTTCAAGCAATCGAAACTACAAACACCCCCAAAACCTACAGAAAACAACAAGAAGTAATAGTTACAACTAAGTGTTGGGACCATCATAGGTGGCTGAGAAGGGACCCAAGGCCAAATGATAAATATTGTGGTCTTGGCCAACCTGCTAGAAAGGTGATGGGCACCAAGTTCTCAACTGCTCACCACCACTTGGCTGTTACAACTTGGAGCACACTGCCCACTTTCTTGGCTCCTGGCCACAGAGAGCTGCTGTGGAGGTACAGCTTCCCCAGCCAAGCCCCCTCCTTCACTTGTGAGCTGATGTTAAGTCAATGCTTGACACTGGCCTAGGAGGCAGGGATCTCTCCCTAGGGATGACATATGTCAATGAAAAGATTACATGATCAACCCAAAGTCATGCCAGAGCCCACTGACCAACACTTGGGATTTCTTACATTCTTAATTATTAATAGCATTTAATATCCATCCAAGAGCAGCTTTTCACATGCCTACAAAACCACAGGAATGAAAAGACGAGGTGGCAGTGTCAGTCCACACCCTACCTCCAGGAAGAGGCAGAACTTTGTCAATACCAGCCCCACAATCTAATTGCAGAGCTCTCGTTATTTTAACTGGCAGGTATACAGCTAATTGTCCCTCTGGGTTATGAAATCTCAGAAACAACATACTACATAAATGCACTATTGCCATACAACATAAGCGATGCATGCAGAAGGGAGTCACAATCTCCACCAGTGACTGGTGACAATTAGAATGTCTTAACTGATAGAGTTAAATACATTCTACATTGCTGAAGATGATTACTGTATTTGTATATCACAGCACATAAAATACAGGATCATTTAAGGGTATTTTCTCCCCTATGGTTTTGTTTGCAAGTTAAATTTAGTGTTCATGCAAAAAAAAAGGCATGAACAGCCAGAGAAAGTGAAGTTCCCATTTACTCATGTAAGCTGACAAAGTAGTTCTTGTTTCACGTAAGTATCATAGACTGTGGTCACCCTAAAAGCTATGCACCATACATATTATGCAATAATAAAAGTGGGCTAGATT
>NW_009918790.1:60250-66458 GCF_000696875.1 Nestor notabilis
CTGAAATCAGTGTCAATACGTCAAACACCAACAGCTCTTTATAACATTTTTGAGTTCCATAAACTAAATTTTATGAAACCCCCTAGAAGTATATACTATTTTGATACTGAAATCAGTGGTAGTGCTCTCTTCTGTAATTTAACTATTTCTGCAAATCTAAAGGAAAGTGAGTCTTGCTGGACAGCACATTTTGTTTAATTTTTATTAAACAAAATAAAAAATTTTATTATTTGATAAAAATTAGGCATCTTCATACTGAAGCTGTTTTAAAAATAAGCTTTTAATAGCTACTTAAATGGTAAATAAGCTTTAAATAGGACTGTCTACCCTCTAAGATAAGCAAAAAGACAACTTGTACTTTAAAACAAGTTATGGACTTAAAGAAATGTGTATCTAAATTTAATTACAAAAACTTCTTTTTTTTCCAACATGCTTCTTTCCCTTGTCTTCAGCAGGGTAGAGCTAGGGGGTGGGTTTGGGGCTTTTTTTTTCCCAAGTCTTAATAGGCAATCCTTAAAACAAAATCAAAAGTTTGTGGGTGTAAAAAAATTATATTATTTGAACATAGTCTTATTCTGCTATTTTTCCTCTACCCTGCAATAACCTTTAGACTATAAATTTCCAGTAAAAGAAAAAATTTAAGAAATAAAATTTCTTTTTAAGCTGAGAATGCTTAAAATTTTGGTGCCAATTTTGGTAGAAAAAAATACAAGATAATGCTACAGGAAACTGCCTTTAATCGAAAATTTAGTCATCCTTATTCTTCACAATAAAGCACAAGCTTAAAAGCCTATTTGAGAGCACTCTGCAGGGTTAAAATCACAGCAACGAAAATAATAATAAAAGCAGGGACTGTAGAACCATAGTCCCTGCCAAATAAACAATAAATAAATCATTTCTGTGTTTTGCGTGGACTACATTATATTTGCATGTCAGTTTTTCTGTCCAGGTTTCATTATTAGATAAACATCAGCCTGACCATATATATCGCTTTCAAGCAATGTTTTTCATTATCTTTATCAGTGTAGGGTTAAGCACACCAAAATCTGTGTTACAGTCTTGACTCTTACTGTAATCTAAACCTATCTACATAACACGCAGCTCCGGCCAACCTATGAGATGTACTGCCTGCAGCTTCCCCTACTTCATGAAAGACAGACTGCGAGTTATGAATTCAGGACTAATACAGAGCCAGTAGCCTATCTTGCACATGTCAAGATACTGTCATTCAGCTGCCTGGTGACCTCTTGACTTTTGATTTTCAGAAACTTTGAACCAACTCCTGTGGTAATACATGAAGGAGTTCAGATGGAAAAACATGTGTAGGTCTAAACTAGACATGCAGGCGAGACTTTGCGCAGTGGGCCTTGGTCAGGTATTGCTATGCCCAATTCGGCGCTCTTGAATTCCATCAGAACAAATTAAAGGGACATTTCTGTCTAACAGTGAGTTTGATCAGGCAGGAAAGCATAAGAAAAGTGAAACTCTTGTGGTTAAACGCCCCTTAACTGTGTAAATACAAAAATAAAAGTAAGGTAAAGGTAACACCTGAAAACTGACGTTACAGTTGTATTTTCAATATTGACACCTACAATTCTGCATAAAAAGACATGTATATACATATACCTCTGCTTACATACATGTATACCTCTGCTTATATTTGTATATATGCATGTATATATACAACAGCATTACTTGAAGGACACCAAAATAAACACAGATTAAAGCTAAAAGATTCATTTTGATATGAGGCATTTGAGATGGCTGGCAAGCCTTATTTACACATTTCCTGTGGTTTTATATATTTAAAGAAACATCAAAGGTTTTTAACAAGAAAATTATATTCTCACAGCCATAAAGTATACTCTTGTGATTGCATTAGAGTGGCTGTACAGTACTACTTTGCTGGCTGACAATGGTGTTTGCTATGTTAATTGAATAAGTCATGTGTCTGTGATCTTTATTCATTAAAATTAATGCAATAATATCCATGTTGAAGGTTCATATTGGACTCAGTCTGGCAAGCTGAATGACACAGCTTCACTGGAGGTACTCTAAGCTTATTTTTGATGTAACACAGAGCTCTGACAGGAGTTTCTGTGTGAAATCGGTTTACCTTTACTTCACTTAATATTATTTCTAATCAGCAAACACCAGTAGCCTCAGAGCAGAGAAAAATTTTTGTATTAAACAAAGCTATGGAGACCATGAGCCTCTAGGTGACAGGTTGTGGCGGGTGCTGAGCCCGCTGGCTGGGTGTATTCCTGAGGCCGGCTGTGACAGGGGAAATGCTGCCGGCATAACCACTGAGATCTGTGGTTGGGCCATGGTTGAAAGCCGTCAGCTGGAATTAGTCCAAAGAACAGCACTTGAGCACAGCTTGTCATTTCTAGTAACGAGACTTGAAACAAATGGCAGAGGTTTCATGTATGAAAGCAGAGATCTCCTCGCCTCTAGGATTATCTACAACAAAACAGCAACTGCCCTGCTTCAGCTTTCCCTTTGGAAAAACTGATCTTCACAAAGGCAGTAATACCTGTAACTATACAATAGGCGATGGCCCTGTACCGACAGGCAAAGTCACCACATGAAATAAGAGAATCTTGCTGCTAAGATTATAAATCACTACACACTGAGACCAACAGCAGTCTTTCCCACAATTCCCTGGGCACTGGATTAAGATTTGATGAATAGGAGCAAACACAGGGTCAAAGTTTGGCAGCAAAGCCAGAAAGACCTATTACAATTAATATTTTTGTCCTAGTGACTAGGTGGGTTATATCCGAACCCTGACAAAAAGGAAAAACATGAACTACCTTTGTTTCATGCCCATCCATATTCTGTACTTAATTCAGGCAACATGGAAAAAGAAGAAGATTAATAGTGAGGCAACCTTAAATTAAAAAGACTGATTAGTAAAAATTGCAACTGACCCAGCCACCCCCAGTAGTATGACTCACAGTACTATTTTTATATTTGTATTATTTAGCATTTAAAGACCTTAGCTGAGTCCCGTTCTGCCAAGAACTTGCATTAAGTACTTTGAAATTATCTTGCCTGATAACAGAAAATGTTTTCATTTCATTAAAATTTTATGTGTAAACTGTCATATTTTGATTCAATCCTCACAAAATCAAAGTTCTAAATAAAAAAATAATAAAAAAATGGCATAAAAAACCACCCTCTAACCAACATAGAAATTATTTTTTTTCTGGAGGAAAGCAAATACTTTCCACAATTTTCAAGGGCTAGCAGAAAACTGAATTCCCACTAAGGTAGGGAGAAGAAATTGACATATAACCTTCCTCTAACCCTCCACTATATATAATAAAATAGAAATCTTAAACTAAGAGTTTATATTATAAAAGATAAAACACTTCAAAAGACAAGAAGGCAGGAGGTGGCTTTGTCTTCCAGAGTTTAGAAACAGGAAATATAAGCATTGATAAATCTAGTAAAGTTTTACAGAGAAGTATTTAGAACTAGTCAAACAGACCAATTTTAGACCTTGGAGTCCAATACCTTCAAATCAACTTTATTAAAGTCCCGGGAAAGTAGTATGGCAAAGCAGTAACTGGAATTAAATGTCATTCACCTGGAATTTTACTTTTGGTCTTCCGATGAAGTGTTCAAAATCCATTACTAAGGACTTGTTTCTTCGTTTCTATCAGTAACATTCAGAAAGGGGAAATGTTATAGTGATACCTCATTAAAGTTAGTATCTGCCTCTCAGTTGCCCCTGGAAGCACCTCTCCCTACAGTAATGACAGAAAGGGTCTGAAGTTTTGTGAGACTTTGTGGAAACCCATCTTCTGTTGCCACCTACCCTAATCATTTCTATCTTTGTTCCAGACCTACAAAACTAATTTTAGGATGCTGAAGAAATAAAATACATACATTACATAAGCTAATATGGTAGAATTAAGCATTAAGTGCTACTACAAATGGACACAATCCAGAGAAAACACTAATTAAGGAAAGTCTCTTGTAAGTGAGCAGCCACAAACAGAAGTACAGTGTCTGTCCACTGAGCCATGTGATTGCCCTTTAATAGAATACACATTATAAAGGACTGAAGAGGCAATAGGATGGGGGATATGTTAAACAAACTAAACAAACTATACCTATAATTTTATTAACCTGACCAATTTTTTACAAATAACTAGCTGAGAATGTACACCAACACTGCATATATTTTTAGTAATTATTTTTAAAGGGCTTAATGAGTTTCCCATCATTGCAGTTTAAAGTACCAGAGACGGCCTCACAAGCATTTAAAAATCTAGACATTTCTTTCTATGAAGAAACAAAATATGAGGGTTGCGTATCTTTTAATGATGGAAATTGATGAGATTGACTATGCTGTCAATAACGAAGTGAAGCTTTACTGAATTCTACAAAAGTTTACAGGATTTTATTTTTCTAATCAATGTTAACCTATTTAACATAAGAAGTAGCATGAGCTTTTTTTCCATAGAAACTAACAAAAAATGAGGAAATTAGATTATAAAGCTAGACACTGATCCAAAATCTACCAAGGGCATCTCAGTGAGTTTTGGATCAGGACTTTAGTAATGAGGACTTAAAACAGCCAAATTCAGTTGCCCAGTCAGTGCTAATAAAGTCTTTATTAAGTAGTACTGCAGTTGCCAGATTTGGAAATGGAATAGGTAGTAAAAAAATTCAGTCACAGGAACACACTTACAGTTCATACAGTCAGACAGTAGACTTCCAGGAGAAGCCAGTAGCAAAGCCTTTGGAAGAAGCATCCTTTAACACTAGAAATCACAGACATACACATCCACTGATTACACTGTAACTGGAAGTTAGCGGATGGTCCTTTGGGTACACAAGGTGATAACTTTCCAATCTATCTGTTACACATGCTAATAATCTTGTTATCTAGCTATATCAATGTAAAATTCTAAAAGGATGTTTTTATTCATGGACTTACTTAAGCTATTTTATTCTACTAGACCTTTTTCTTCACTGTATCCTTGCCAGTAAGAGACAAAGCATTTGAATGAACTATGTTAAACAGAGTGCTCTCCTTTACTCATTTTAGATTAGTCACAATTAAATCTTATTGGTCACCAGGAAAACAACATACAGAACTCAAAGTATCTTTCAACAGCCTTCAGTATTCACCTGTTCTCCATATCATACCTTCCTCCCTTTTCTGAGTAACACAAAACCTTCATATCTTTCTTCAGATGGTAATCTTTTTATGTGAAGTTTTTTTTTCTTTTTGCTGTCATTCTCTGTTCCTGTCTTCCTTCCATAATATCTTTCTGGATACAAAGTGACCAAAGGCAGACACATTATTCATACTGAATATGAGAGTCATCAGTTGGTAAGGCAAGTATTACACAGAAATACTAAACAAAGTTTTGCATTCTTTTTTTTAATATATATAGCTTCCTTCTGCTATGAACTGAGTAAACACTCTGAGCTTTTCTATAATAACAGACTAAGGATTTTAGAGAGTAGCTGTTGTTCTGTTGGAGAGGTATATAGGGAATATTCAGATTGTACCTTCCAAAGTGTTACCATGTATATTTCTAAAATTATGGATGATGCCATATAACCCTGACTGGTATCTTTCAAAGCACTGGCATTCCAAAATAAATCTGTGTTGTCTTCAAATAAACTGTGCTTACAGATAATTAAAAAAATATATATTAATAGTAATTCAACCCTCAAACCCAGCTACCATCTCATGGTATGTTTGAATGGTGTTATGTTTCCTACATTCAGTGTAAGAAATAGCTAGAGTACTTTCTCTTTATGGCTTGCTCTCAGTTTTCCGGTGTATGTACGTGAGAAAATGCATAAGTATGGCAATAAATACATATGTATCCATACACATAAGTGGGCATATGCATATGTGCATATATATGTACATAAGTAAATGTACATATATATATGTACAGAAACAGTGCCAACCAGTGAAGCTGGTTTAACATTGGTGTAAGCACACCACCTTCAGCTAGGGGACCCCCCAAAGACATATCTAGTAGAAACTTCACAAGCCTTTTCTGTTTTCTAAGAGGAGATGTTGAATACACTTTATGTGTAATAAATATGCAAATCTTATTGATAGATTGACACATGACAAACACACGTATCTCCATCATGCACACAACTTGCTGAAAAGGAAATACCATGCATTTCCAGTTACGTTATTCTAGGGGGGGGGGGGGGGGGG